>NW_015114382.1:0-45569 GCF_001443285.1 Poecilia latipinna | reverse complement strand
ATTGATTGATTGATTGATTGTTGCAGTGGGAACCAGGGACTTGGGAACAAGTCAGTGTTGGAGTTATAGATTCTGTTTATCTTTGTGAGAAGTCATTAAAAATCATGCTGCACCATGATCCTCCTCCTACATGCTGTTGTCTTCTTTTTCATGGTTTGTGTCAGTGGCAACATTGGGTTGACGATCGTGTGACTCGTGTGACGTGAACCAAGTGTTTCTATTGCAGTTTTGCAAAAATAAATCAGTTTTGATACGGCCAAACCACCTCGTCCTGGCGGCAAAACAGTTGATCTAAAACTTTTTGTTTTTTTTCTTTTCAAAATTGTTGTGTTTCCATTAAGCGAAGTTCTTTTCGAAATGTTAAATTGCGCAGTGGTCAATGGAAACACTGCTGCTGGTATTTATCTTTTTTTGTGATGTAACCAAATGTAATGACTTGCTCATCTAAACCTTTGAATTCATGTGTTCTTGTCATGGCTTTTGACTGCCTCCAAAAACATTAGCAAAGCCACTTTTTCACTTTTTCCATGGAGGTGCCACGATGGGAAGAAATCTTGTTGGTAAATTTCCTCTCATTCCACAGACAGCCGATGACAGAATCGTAACAAAGAGGAAAGGAAATGGGTGGTTCTGGTTTTGGTGGTTTACAGTGATTTAAAATGTTTCAAAAATTTACAGTGAAAATAAAGTTGCACTTCTGTTCTGAGGGTATTGATCAAATAAGGGCATTAAGCATCAGAACCACATAAAAAAAAATGGCAATTGTATTTTCTACTAAAAATAAGTTCACGTTCTGTCTTAAGGAAACCTGAATGTGAAGTTGAAACCTTTTCTCTGCTCTGTGTCTGCAGGGTGACTGAACCGGCGCTCCTGAGCTGTGCTGAGCCGTTTGCAGACCAAAGGTGAGCAGCATTACGCCACACAGATCAGGGTATTTCACACTGCTGCTACTGTTGCGCGTTTTGTGCGAGCGTCAACAGACTTGGCTGAGCATTCCCTCCTGGGACCTGCACCAGTTTCCGTCCCCACCGCTCTGATCCGACTGTAGGAATTCAACAGAGAATCCAGGACAAACATTCATCAGAGTTTTACGAACACTACCTACCCGGTTTAAGTTGAGCAGGGCTGATGTATGTGTATGAGATCTAGAGAGAAGATGGTGTAGTCTGAGGAGCAGCTGATGAGGGAGCAAAACAGGAGAAGCAGAAGTGAATAAATCAGGAAGTGAGGGGAGCTGTGAGGAGGATGAAGAGCAAAAACATACCGATCAAAATGGAGGCATGGAGACTTTTAAGCTAGATTTATTTATATTTTTTTTTAAAACACAATCCTTGAGTGAGAGAAGTTCTGGTTCTGATTCTTAAGAACACGACAGACGTGAAACGGTCATGTAACTACTAGAGATGCACTGATCCACTGTTTTCACTTCCGATACCAATATTGATGTCTGAGGTTTATTGGCTGAATTTATTTATTGGCGTCCATGTTTGGCTAGGGTGATGTCATTTCCTTTTGCATAATTTGTCTTAGGGCTGGATGACATGGCTGAAAAACTTAAAATGATATAAGCATTTCATTTCAATCGATATCAATAATTATTGATTAGATTTCTGGTTTAAGTATCTAAAATACTGTGAAACCAGTGGCTTGACCTTTACTGTTTTATCCACAGTTTCCTCGTTTTCTTATTTCTGTGCAGCTATGAGACACGGTGGTGAAACCTTAAACTGCTCAACAGGTTGTTGCCAGGTAACCAAGGAGTGAGTTAGTTGATGCCACCGACCCGGCATAGCTGGTTGTGAGATTTTGAGCAGCTAAAGCAGCAGTGGTGCCCAAAGTGGGTCCTGGAGGGCCGGCTTTCTGCGTGTTTTAGTTCTCTCCCTGGTTTAACACACCTGGATCCAATGATGGCTTGTTAGAAGCCCTAAGAGGAATACTGACAAGATGAAACGGTTGTTACTACCAGCAGGGAGAGAACTAAAACATGCAGGATGCCGGGCCTTGAGGACCCACTTTGGACACCACTGAGCTAAAGCCTTTCCTCTGCCTACATCTTCCAGAATGCCGTTTGGTTCTGGATCTGAGTTCAGCGCCTCTTCTACATGTCAGATATCGAATATTCTCTTACCTACTGGTATTCATCACATGTCTATCACAATATACACTTATTGATTTATTGTCCAGCCATGATCTGACTCTGTTCAACACATTTTGGTCCATGTTTGGACGAACTGTGAACCAATCTTTGAAACCCAACATCACATCCAGATTGCTGTGGTGTTCCTGTGGATGACTGGGAACCAGTTCCTCCAGTCAGATTCTCAAGACTGGCAGGTCTCATACGTTCCACATACCGACGGCTGCTTTTCATATTAACTGCAGACATGTGGCTCAGGTCGTACGCTTCGGTTATTTTGGCTGAGGGATACCAAAAGTATAACTCTTACATTGTTGACATTGTGAATGTCACTAATTCAGCTGGAAAGCAGCTTTAAGCTGGTCGGCAGGCAGCTGCTGGCTGGTTGGTTGGAAAACTGTGAAGTGGTTTCCAGAAGGCGGATCCTAGCTGAGGTATATGGAGCCACATTCATGAGGTTTTGCAGATAATCCCTCCTCTTGTGGGGGGGGGAGTATGCTCTTTAGACTTCTACTTGAGTTCTGTGAAGAAATAAATGTTTCTGTGATTCCTGGAGCTAGCCACATAATATTGTTCCGAGTGTTGAGTGTTGTAAACCGGAGGTTTGATTCCTGCTTATTTAATCAGCAAGTCTTTTGACACACTATAGGGGTCAAGTGGAAATGGCGGAAAATGGTAACAATAGCAAATGTGTTGGATGTTCTTCACCTTACACACCTCACCGGCTGCCAGCGGAGAGTTTTATTCACCACTACAGCCACATCCACACTAAAAAGTGTTGTCACCATGGCATGGTGGTGCTTAGTTATGGTTCATTCAGTGATTGAAAAAAAGATGGATTTTAGCTACTTCAAACTACTCCAACTTAAAAAAAAAAAAAAAAAATGGGTGGATTCTGCTCACTGGCCAGTGAGTCTGTTCATTGCTAGAATGTAGAAATTGTCTGGAAACGGTTTACAGTGTGAAATGACACAAGCGTCTTACATCAGGGGTGTCCAAAGTTGGCCCAGAGGTCATTTAAAACCCTTAGATTGATTTAGCCCCCCCCCCCCAACCACAATTTAACATTCAGTTATATTAGGCATAACAACACAGGCAGTTGACACAGGTAGACATTTTTATTCCATTTAAAAAGGGTATATAAGTTTTGCTGGCAAAGTAAAATCTTAAAATGTTACATAATTCAATAATGTATGAATCTTTTAATAAGGACACTTTTTGATGTCTTTAATTTAATAGTAAATGGGTCACAAATAAGGAAAATGTCTTTCACAAAAACAAACCTGGGGACGCCTAAACCTGCATCTAATTGGCTTGTTGAACTTCACTAACTGCAGCAAACAAAGAGTGATGCAAATCCTGTCCTGACTGCTGAGACGGGCTGTGTGTGTGTGTGTCACAGTCTGTTACATGTCGAGGCGGAGAGAGGCATGTAACACCAACTACACGAAACGCACCGCGTTGGTGTGTGCGCTGGGAGCGGGTTCAAAGGTCACGAGGTTTTTTTGTTGTTGTTGTTTTCTCGTGATCATTTCAGCCAGAAATGTTTGTGTCTTTGGAATTGTTCGTCTCTGTAATGAATTCAGCCTCAAACCGAAAGAGCCGTTTATTCAAAAGCGAACACCCTGAAGGTACACACAGAGTGGAGGTGTGGGCTTTGGTGAAGGAGTGCCTCTGTTTGCTCTTTATCAGGGTTAGTTGTGTCTGGCGGTTTTCTGACCGGCCTCTCCACCTTGGTTTCACTTGACAGCAGGAGGTGAGGCTGTTCTTTCTAGTTGCTAACCTGGCTAACAAATCTGGGAAAGGTTATTGTCCAGATGTTTTTCCAACAAGCGTTGCTATTGTTTGATACTCTCAGAAAAAAATAATAATCCACTAGAGGTGCAGAAAAAAATCGATTCTATAGAGAATAACGAGGTGTAGTCCTGGGAATTCTGACGGATTTAAAATGCTCCAAAATCATTTTTAGATTTTAGTCTGCTTAACTTGTTGTAAAACTTTATTTAAGCCAACTGAATTAATGCCAAGTTTAGTTTTTTTCAAAATTGCTGCAAATCTATTTCTGAAATTTTAATTTGCGCAGTTTTATGGTTAAAGGAACCACGGCTAGAGAGCCTCCATGTCCGACCAGAATCTGCATCAGGCCAGCTAAACGTCTCTGGGTCAGCGAAGCAACGGCCACTGACTGCAAAGCAAAACCCGATTGACTGATCGAAATATCAGTCACTATAAACGCTGATGGGATTCAGGCCAGCTCCGCTGTCTGGTGATCAGACTGAAATATCTGATTGGCTCATTACAAAGTGACACAGATTTAGCACAGAAAAGTCCAAATAAAACTAATTTTAGACCAAAATATAGACCAGCTGTTTGTATTTTTTACAGTTTCCCCCTGAACAGATTGTCGTGTTTCAGTTGAATTGTACAGGATATGCAGAAAATTAATGGAGAAAAAAAAATAGAGATTAGAAATAATGTTTGACATTGTATAACCTGTCCGTTGAACAGTGTTGTGTACACATTTACTAGATGTTTTACATTTTTTATTGCTTTTACAAATCAGTCCTGATTAACATTGTTGGGCTTTTTTTTCCATGCAATTGCTTGTTCTAAGTTCTAATTAATTGTTTTTCGTATATTTTTCTTGTCAAAGAATCCCAATTTTGTTAATCATGAGTAGGAGTAAAGGGTAAAACATCCATGGGGGGGTGGTGAAAACGTTTCACAGGCACTCTATATCAAATTCCTCCATTAATCAAGGATGTTTTACTAATATGTTCATATACTAATATTACTTACATAGCCACTAGCTGCTGCCCTGGTGGGTGAGAATCTGATCCAGTAAAGACCCGAGGCAGGACCTGAGACATGCATCATCTTTCGGCATGTTGCTGGTAACCAACAACCTGCGTTACCATAGCAACAGATTCTAAGAAGCTGTCTGTCATATTTATAGAGACGGCAATAAAGGATGTGAGAGCAGCTTTAATGTGTTTCCTGCTTCCCTCCATCATGTAGCTCTGCCTGGTCACCAGCAGCACTGCTGACCTGCTGGGCCCCGATTCTGCAGCCCAACAAAACCAAGCTGTTGTCTTCTGGGGGGGAGGTGTGAGGTGTGGGGTCGAGGGAGTGGCTGAGGGGTTTGTGGGGATGTGGGGGCGCCGTCCCCACCTCTCTGTAAATCCATTCAGCTGTATCAACTTCCTGCTGCCTCCTGTTTGTTTCTGTACGAGTAAAAATAGAACTCATTTGTTCTGTCTGTAAATGTGTGTGTGTGTGTGTGTGTGTGTGTGTGTGTGTCAGTGTCGCATTACATGGCAGCAGCTGAGTACCTCAGGGATCTGCTGGGTTTTTTTGGGTTGAGGGGCAAATGCACACAAACACACAGCAGTGTGTTGTTTTTGTTAGATATTGTGTGCGTGTGTGTGTGCGTGTGTGTGCTCCGAGATCCTTCCCCTCGGTGTGTGTCAGCTGAGCTCCAGCATAGTGGAACATAAAATCATCCCAGACGGTGTGTTTTCTCTCCGGATTAATCTTCCTTCCTTGTATTGAGAGATGGAGGCAGATGTCGATACGGAGCGGGGAAACCAACAGGAAATGATGTAATCCCAGATGCAGGTCTCAGGGGAAGTGATATAATGGTTGCTGGATCAGCAGGCAGCTCCTCACTCGTCCTCAGCTTCCTGTGCCCCCCGCCCCTCTTCCTGTGTGAGAGGACCTGCACATTCTGCAGTGACATGTGAGCCTGGCCTACAGGATGAACACCACTGGGTCTGCTGCTGCAGCAGCTGCTGAACTTACTTCTGATATCACAACAGTTGAGTTATTACTCATTGCAGCACTTTAGGATTCACAGTTTGGAGTAAAACGCAAACATTTGTGTAACGCAGCTTCAGCTCGGAGGGTTTTAACATAAAATCTCCAAGTGTTTAGTTACGCATAAGACAAGAAGACATGATGTTGGGTTTACATTAGACACTTTTGTAATACCACTCGGATTATATGAATGTCGGTGACCAAAGCAACAAGACGTAGACTTACTTTATCGCCCTTGCACAAACACACATCAGTCAATTTGGCAATAAAATGTCTTTGCTTGGTTACCGACGTACACAACCAAAACAGAAATACTGTTTATGTGCCTTTGGTACATAAACACATATTCAAGTGTTACTGGTGCAGGTTAAAAAATATCTACAATAAATATACAAATAATATATTGCTAAAGATATATGACTTAGCATTTTCAGACAGAAAAATCTCCGATATGGGTTTTCTTTTATTATCCAGTTTTATTTTAGAGGAGAAGAGTAATAATATTCAGTCTGTCTGAAAGAAAGCCCCACCTTTATACTGACAGAAATGTAAAAAAAAATAAAAGCACAGCAGTCATCATTTTTCAGTTATTGAGATATATTATATTGTAATCCAAATAGTTTTTCTGTGACTTTGACAGTCTTCACTGCTGCATCGTTACAACAGTAGGGCCAGATTGAAGCTGTGTGTCAGGAAATCATCTCCGCTCTTAATTAAAGCCATGCTCTGTCATCTCCAACGTTCACATTTCTCTGCTGGGGAAAATTAACAAAGACTACAAAAGCTGCTTCCTGCAGAGCAGAGGAGAACAGTGTGCATGAAACGGTTTTTACTACGGATTCACTGTGGGACCTGGCAGGCCACAACACACACACACACACACACACACACCACAGAGCACCTAGCGTCTGGGTGTCACAGCATGAATCCTTTTGCTAATTACAAACCTGTCGCAACACCACAACACAGCACAGGCACCATGTGTGGAGCGTTTACAGAGTCTGGTTCAGCAGGGGAAATCATTGAACACCATGCAGACTGGTTACTAGACTGTTTTTGTAGTGTCAGCAGCAACATGGAGGGTCATAAAGTGTCTGCGGAACGGGCTGGGGTTCTACTAGCATGAGAAAACACTTATACCTGCCTACTTTAATTGTCCAAACACCAAATATACCTTCCTCGGCTTCAGTGCACACAGTGGAAGCCGTCTTAGCAGCACTACCGCAGAAGCCAACATCTACAGGCTGAACTGACTGCATGTCAAGTAGCATTTCTGTGGAGCAGAATTAAAACCGTACAAACGTCCAGACGCTGACCAGGTTTTATTCCCCCCCTCCCTCCCCCCTATATGTAAGGCTACATTATGGTGGGGGGATAATGATGTTTTCAGATGACGGATTGCAGATTCTGTTCAAAGCTGTGGTATAATTTTGGATCATAACTCTGCTTTAAATGTTCTCCCTGACGAGTTCGCTGCGTTCTTTGGTCTTTGTGAAGCCGTTTGTTGGTTAATGTTCCCCCAACAGACATTTAGATTTATTTAGATTTACTGGAGTAGTGGTGTCCTTAGACTGACCGTCAGGTTTAGTCTGACGTAAAATCCCAATAAACTACATTCTGGTTGTGATGTGGCACGAAGTGGGAAACGCTTCAAGTTATGAATGACTATAGAAGGCTCTGTACAAGCTGCTATAGTACATTACATTAGCCTGTGTTGCTAACAGCAGCTAGCGTGCTCACTGATCACAAGACTTTTCTGGGAACAACTGGAGCATGCACACACTGGGTATGACATCATTTCTGGCCTTTTTATACAATTATCTAACTTCCATCTTGGTCTAAAATCAGAACCAACAGGAAGTCAGACTATTCAAATCATAACGTCAATAGTTGAATCTGCGTGTCTGCAGATAAAACAGAGCAGCCGCTTCCAGCTTCAGCGTAATTGAGACAGGATTGAAAGGCACGGACTAAAAAGCCTGTCATGCTTTCAGAAAATGGCCACGATGCAGGGTGTGTGTGAGAATCAAAGGGAAGCATCTCAACTCGCAACCTAAATCACTCCACGCTCCTTTCTTCCTTGGGTTTGATTTATAGCTCTGCTTTGCAAAAAAAGCCCAACATTTGGGCTTAAAAATACTCGACCGTGGTGTGTGTGTGTGTGTGTGCGTGCGCATTTGTGTGTGTGTGTCCTGATATAGAGCCGTGGGAACGGGCCACATTCGGTGCCACTCGAGGGGACTTTAAAGCCTTCTCTGTTGTTGCTACGCTGTGGCCACAGACCAGTTGAGGCTGTGTGGGTTACTGGGAGCTGCCCAGTACTCACGAGGAAGTTGCTCAAAGGCACACGAGCAGCAGATGTTGGAGGCCAGAACGAGGTGACATGGTTCCAGCTTTCCTTTCAGAGCTGTGTGTGTGTGAACTTCTAACAGTGTGTGTGTGTTCTGTTCTTTCTCATCCACATGTCTGTTCCTCGTGTCCCCGTCTGTCCCGTCTGTGTTTTTCTCTGCACGTCTTCATTTCTCCTCCTCCGAGAGGAGCACAGACTGGAGTATGTTCCACTCTCCCTCCTCTCCTCCTCTCTTCCCTTCGCCTGCCTCTCTCTGAATGACGGCTGCACCTCACACATCATGCAGCAGCAGCAGCAGCACATTCCTCTGGAGAACTGAAGAGGAGCAAACAGATCCACAACTCAGCAGGAAATTAGAGACACTTCCACCGTGTGGATGTGAAAAAGCTGAGACAGAATAACATTCATTAGACGAGCTGGCATTAGGGACAGGATGAGCGTGTGCAGGTGGATTCCGGTCCCTCGCCTTCGTTTGTTGTGCTTTTGGACTCGGCAGAATGTGGCTTCACTACACTTCCATGTTTCTGGAAATGTGTGATTGTGGAGGACGTGTCGCGTCACGGTTTCTGCTGTCTATGCGATCAGATCTCCTGCTCATCGACTGATGCCTCGTTTCCACTGAGCGGGTCTCTGTGGGTCAGAACGCTGTTTTACGGTCTGGTGTAATCAGGAGAAGGGCTCCGTCTCCAGTTGGACTCTCACTGTGCAGACAGGGTTCAGCCAGGGGCGTCCAGAGTTGGTCCACCAGGGTCGGCATCCTGCATGTTTCAGTTCTTTTCATCTGCAGAGGCCTTCTCTAACCTTCATCATTTGATTCAGGTGTGTTGAACCAGGAGCAGAACCAAAACATGCAGGGCACTGGGCCTCTAGGACTGATTTGAGACACACCTGGGTTTTAATTCCACTTCACAATTAAGCTCTACTTAGTTTTGGTCTATTAAAAAAACAAGTAAAATCTACAGAAGGCTGTGTTTATAATATGGTATAATGCTGAAATGGGTATGCATGAACACAGTCAGTCGATGAGGGGTGCTAATAATCAGCCACTGTCCTCCTGCTGGGGAGAGGTTCTACTGACCGACCCCACCAGGTCATGTCTACATGTCTGCACCTCGCTGTTGCCAACTCAGCTATATTTTGCAACATTTAATAAAAAAAAATAATCAGTGCTGGCCTAAATCGGAGTCGGCAGGTCAGCCTTTCTAAAGATCAATTGTCGGCCAGAAAACTGCAGTCGGTGCAGCCCTAGTGACTCTGAAGGTGTTTGTGTTACGGCTGCAGGAAATCAAACTTCTGCTGTGACGAAACTGTGATTCATCGTCGCTCCCATGGATTAAAATGCTGGAGAGACGAAGGAACTGATGAGGGGCGGGAAATACGGAAAGGAGGAAGAGAAAACAGTGAAGAAGGGTAATTATGTTAGAGAAACGATGCAGAGGTGGGAGGAGGAATGCAGGAGAGGAGGATGATTGCACGGTTTCAGTCTGACAGACACAAGGAGTGTGGCTGCAGGAGCAAAGTAATTACTGTTTACTTTGGACACACACACACACACACACACACACAGCACTTAGAGTCCATCACTCTGACCTGCTGTCTCAGCTCTGCTGCGTTGAGAGCAGCGTCTGACAGGCTGATGCTGGGGAGAAGCTGCAGACGGGGGAGCTGCTCTGTTTCCATCACGTTGAAAAGAGATCACGGATCCACCGACATCGGGCCGAACAATCGCTGGATGAAAAGTTCTGAAGCAGGGAAACGGACTCAACATTTAGAAACCAGACTTCAGAAGATGACTTGTTCTGTCTTCTGAAAACATTGTTTCCAAAAGTTACCAAATCTTCAAAGAATCTTCATGTTGTTGTTGAGTCCCGACTTAATGCGAGGGACATTTTCAAAGTGTTGCACAAGAAATGGCTTCCGAGGTTGACGTTTGGAACGCTGGAACGCTCTGCCGTGCTGGGCTTGGAAAGAAAAACTTCATTAGTTGGTCTGCGTCCAAACTGCAGCAGCTGGAAGCTGCCGAATGTTGCAAAGCTCCTGCACTCTCTCTCAGCCATCCCCAAACCACTCGCACATGCACACACACACACACAGTGAGCCTGTCCTCCAGCATAAAAACAGACCTCGCGAACCACAGGGATCTAATTCTAGCGCTGCTCCTAACCGTTTGTGTGTATGTTGTGTTTTTCCCGTATGTTTGCATAAGGGTGTGTTCCATTCTGCTCTCTAATCTTGTTTGTGTGTGTGTGTGTGTATGCTGGCTGTAAATCCTCAGGGGGGCTACAGGTGGGTACGGCTGAGCAGCTACCCAGGAACAGCACACTTTGTCATCAGGGGTCGCCTGCAGGAAGGAGGCAGAAAAGGCCAATAGAGCTGATGAGCTATGTTAGCTTATCAGTGAAGATTTTTTTCACACCCCAAAAAAAAAAAAGTGATTTGTGCCACTTTCGTATATTTCACTGAATCGGATACCTATCCGATTGTTTTCAAAGTGTCTGCGGTCTGAACCGTCATGTTGAATTTCGTCTGACTTTTACATCATTGATGTGGGACTTGCATCATTACTGCACCGGAGGAAGCCAGACGCAGTAAATCAGGACGTAAACAATGGCTGAAAATCCCAATTATAAATGTAGGAAAGAGGTCTGTGTCAGTGAAGCGCCCCACATCCCGATCCCACCACTCTTAGCTCCGACTCCATCCAAACGCTCTTCTCTACAGAAGAGCAGAGGTGATGGTGGAGACGGCGGTCGGAGTTCGGCAGTTCGCTGGTTCGATCCCCGCTCAACCCGCCTCATTGTGTACATGCGCTTTTACCTTCTTTCATATTGTTATGATCTTGTGACAACTCTGTCAGAGTCCTGCTGGCTAGTAATGGACAGCTGACCCAGTTAACTAATCTAACATTGAGCAGGCTCAAATATATATTTTTTTTATTCATATTTATCTGCTGGTTAATATAATTTGTCACTCTTTTATTCTTTTGTGCATCAAAAAAAACTTTTTTTTTTTAGAATACATTGTCTCTAACAGAAACCAGCTTAAAGTTAACAATGTCTGGAGTCCAGGAAGTACCTGAATCAGCTTCTAAACTGTGGCAACAATGTTTAGCTGTATCAATTAGTGTTTTTTTTTATTTTTATTTTTTCAAATTTTCTTTAATTCTAGGTAATGCATCAATATGAGATGTTTTGGGCAGCACTTGTTTTTCTGCTTAAATAAAAGCAGTTAGATTGTTGTACATTAGTTTGTTCTGTTTTAATACAGTAACACTGTGGATTTGTCTCCTCTGGATGTTCATAATCATGGTTTTCCATGCTTGTAACCAGCATAGCACAAATAGCTTTTTATGCTAGCAAAAGACACACTAGTTTCTATTCAATGTCAAATTAGAGTGCCCTCTGCTGGAACCAATGGGAACTGTTTTCAACAGTAACGTGGGCCTTTCCTTACAGCCTGGTTTAAATTGTTTTGTAGTTGAGGGTATGACTCAAAAACGCTTTTCATTTTTCCCAAGGAAGTCTTTTATCTCTTTTACAAGATAAAATCTTTTTAACACTGACGCATGTCGAGGCAGCTTTTTGTCTCGTTACATTACTTTACAGCTTTTATTTTTTATAGATTGAACTGATCTGCTGTGAGTTGTGAAGAATTTAACATGTGCCATGTGTCTTTGCCTCTGATCTGAAGAGGCTTCTTATTCAGTCTGGGATGTGATTTCAGTTTTTCCAGCTCTGGATAAGCTTGGGGAAAATAGGAAAAATGGGCATCAACTAAAAGTTATCCTTTATTCCTTCCTTCTTTCTTTGCTTTCTTATTTCTGTCTTTAGTTGCTTGTGTCCCTTGTTTCTTTCCGTACATTTTTACATGCATCCTTCCTTCATTTTGTTTCCTTCCTTCTCTCCTTTATTCCCTCCTTCTTCATTCATAGGATATGTTAGTATATTTTCAAATTAAGCTAGAGGATTAAGAAATTTGGAAAGTTGAGTTTAGAGAAGTATGAAATTTTTACATGAAAATTGAAGTGGGACTCTGTTTATATTTGTGTGTGTGTGTGTCTGTGTGTGTGTGTGTGTGTGTTGAAGGAAGGAAGGAAGAAGATGGTTATTGCTATCATCAGTCAAAGGAACAGTGTCTCTCCCCCCTGGGTGTGTGTTGAGTTTTTCACAGGGTGGATACATAAACGCATTAATCTGAACTGTTCCTTTAAATCTGTTCTGGCTTTTATGACTCTTTGTTATGAATCATGTTTTGAAGACTATTTTTAGACTCAGGAACTCCGCCTGGTCCAAGTGGTTGAGAAGTTTCAAAGATCTGACTCCTGTTCACATTGTGAGATAAAGTCGGGGAGTCGACAAAATAAAGAACTATGGCAGCAGTTTAACTTCAGTCCGAAGTCTTCACAGCTCACCACCTATACAGAACCGGTACTGATGATGTAGTTTCACTGATCAACTTTGTTATGCTTTAGTGGGATAAAACTGGACTGATTTCAACTTCCTTCAACACCAGATGAAGAAACTGCAGATGTACAGTGACTCTGTCGACTCACACCAAGGACTGAAGCAGCCACCTGTAACAGGTTGTGTTTTCAGTTGATGGGACAACAGATGGCCTGCTGGTTATTCATTCCTGATCGGCGACCTTGTAAATTGCGTCTGTAATCAAGAAGAGTAGGCTTCCATCGCATGAGATTATAGTTTTACAATAACCTTCAAACCATTTCACATTGTTTCACTCACCCAAATCCTAATCATTCGTATGAAGCCGTGGTATTGCATTTAAAGTTGAGTTGGAATTAGAGAGGCAGATTTTTTTTGTCTTTTCAAAGTCCAAATCAAAGGAATTTAATGATTCAAAACTTTAGCAGTTATTACATTTTTGATTGTCTTTTTATAATGCATTTCTGATGACAGTGTTCCTTGTCATCAGAAATGTCTTCTTGCCTGTAACATAACATTGGTGGTTAAATTTTGGTTGATATTGCCAGCCTCAGAGACGGATATTTCTCAGAATAGTGTTTTGCCACCAGTTTGATCAGCGCTTTCTGATTTTGTCAAGAGTTTACTGCATGTAAAGTTACCTGCTGTGCCCAACTGGAAGTTTCTCCAAAGGAAAAATGAAACATTGGATCCAGCTGGGATTTCTAAGTCAAATATAAACGCTGCTTCAGTTACGCCTCAGTAACAAAACCTCTTCTTCCCCAAAGTTCAAAGTCCCCGTTTAACTTATTTGCAGTACCTGTTACTGACCACTAGATGGAGATGAAACATGGTCTCTAATATAGCCTTCGTTTACTCTTCTCCTCTTCCTCAGATGGATCAGCTATCAGACGAGGAGGTGGAGGTGAGGGGGGAGGAGGATGAGGAAGAGGAGGACAGCGATAAGGAGGACCAGGACCTGGATAAAATGTTTGGAGCCTGGCTGGGAGAGCTGGACAAGCTCACACAAGTACGGAGCTGGATCGCTACGGTGATGGTGTATGTCTACATGTATATGGCATGTAGACATACACTCCTCTGTGCGTGTGTGTGTGTGTGTGTGTGTTCAGAGCTTGGATGATGGCCGTCCAGAATGCCCCCCCCAGCAGAAAGCCCCCCTCAGGCAGGAGACCAACATGGCAAACTTCTCCTACAGATTCTCCATCTACAACATCAACGGTGAGTTGGTGCTCCATTCCTCCCTAGTTCCCCCTGACCTCTGCAATCTACGCCCTTGACCAATGCTGCCTCACTCCCCCTGCAACCTCCCGTCCACATCATGGTGTTTGTGTGCAGAGGCCCTGAATCAGGGGGAGAACGTTGACCTGAATGCCCTCATGGCCGACCTGTCCTCCATTGAGCAAGAGCTCAGCACCATCAACACCAAGTCCAGCAGCAGCAGCAGCAGCATGGCCCGGCTGGGACTCACAGACACCAAGGTGGCCATCGCATTGATTTATAGATTTATAGACTCATTGATCCATCGAGCATTCCGCTAGCTTGCGTCTACTGTGTGCTCTGGTGTTGCGTGCAGGTGCGGCAGAAGCCTCCTGCTGGGCGCAGCAGCAGACAGCAGTCAGCAGGGGGCAGCGGCGGCGTTGGGAACAGCGTGTCGGGTGGGGGCGGCAGCAGCGGGGCGAGCAGCAGCAGCAGCAGCACCAGGGCGTCTCCAGCCGGCACCATCAGATCACCGAGCGGGCAGCAGGGCCGGCCGCCGCTGGCCTCCAACTTCAGTCTGGACGACATCACGGCTCAGCTAGAGAAGGTTCGGACCCGTCGCCATAGTAACTCTGACCTGACAGCGTTTCTGTTCCACACTGAAGCACGTTTGTTATGAATGATCCCCAAAAGCTGCCAGCTGTCACTCACGATGTCCATAAAACATAAATCTGTTTTATATTTATTATAAACTGAATCTTGTTTCATGTTTGTCCAGACATCGTATTTTCCTCTCTGTCTCTCCGTCAGGCGTCTCTCAGCATGGATGAAGCTGCACGGCAGACCTCCTCCCACTCTCTTAGCTCCGCCTCCTCCTACACGTCAGCCTCGGTGCGACGGCCAGGGTCTTCTCAGCGCCAGCACCGACGCACCGGGTCAGTGGGAACGGTCAGCGAGCACGAGGTACGTAACCCCTCCGGCCGGCTCAGCTGTGGGTCAATCAGCTGATCAATAGCAGGAAGTCAGTCTCATGGAAAACCAGCAGCAGATCTAACAGCAATGCTGCTCCTCCTCCCCTCCCTGGTTTCGTCCTCCTCAGGTGCGGTCGTTCGTCCACTCCTCCCGCTCCTCCGTCACCTCGGCGTCCGGCATCTCTGTCAACTCTGCGTCCTCCATGGATTCGCTGGACAGCGTCCTCCGCTCCGAGTCCGACGGCCCGCAGCCCTCAGAGGGATCGGGTCAGGCGCATCCCAACACAGAGGTACGGACCGACACAAACTGCAGGAGCTCCTGCTGTTTGGTCCAAATCTGGGCCTGAGATCTCCTGGTCCCGATGTAGCTGCAGCCGACCAGAGGCAGTGACAGCTCCGTTTCAGTCCGGATTCCTACCACACATCGTCACTCGCTTTACCTAGCTGGACTCGCTGTGACACCTGTCTGCAAACTGGGATTACTTCAAGCTGATTAGGAGCAGATTAGGTTCAATAATAGCGTTCATAAAAATGATTGGCTCGCCACATTAGCCTGGATGACTCACAGGATGGAGGCACGGACACCTGCTGCCCAAACAATGACGGCATCGCTGTCACATTCACTAAACCTGGTCTCTGATGATAAGTCGAGCTCATCGAGGCGGGTGGGAGGGGCGTTATGAACAAAAATCAATATGAAAATGAAAATATTTATTGTTTCATAAATGGCAAAAAAAAAAAAAAAGCTTTACATTTCTGATTCTGGGTCATACTGATTAAAAGATTAAAACGTCGAATGCGAAAATAAAAATAAAAGATGAAGGATGCATTTGGTCCTAAAGGTCTGAGTTCATTTTCCTGATTCCCATGAGGAGCTGGCAGCGCCACAGTGGAAGGATTACACAGCTGTGAACAGCTGGAGCGCTCTGCCACACACACACACACACACACACACACAGACACACACACACACCTGAAGGACGACACTTTATGCTAGATTTATCTAGTTGGTAACACTTTATTTGAAGTGACACTATTGATTGACTTTTAATGCAACTTTGTATTAAAAGTGTCATTATTTACCAAATGACACTTCATGACATCAGTCATAAACATTCATGAAATCTCCTTCATGTTCATAACAATTGTTATGTCATGTTTATGACAGTGTCAGCTCAGTCTTATGTGCACCCATTCAAATGCAGTGTTACTGTTTAGTTTAATATTTGCTCTTAATTTTCTCTCAGCTCTGTGCTGTTGGGAATCCACTCAGTCATCAGAGCTTTAGTAGAAGAAGAGCTGCAAAAGTGAAACTAGATTAAAAGCAAACAGCAGCAGCAGGTAAACCGGTAACATAGTTCAACATAAAAGGCCAGAGGTGTGAGATCATAATCTGCTTCTAATCCAACCATGTACATGTGCTACAATGGCCTAGTCAAAGTCACAGCCTAAATTTAATGAAGATTCAGTGTCAAGACTTGATAATTGACATTCAGTTTTTCTTCTTTCAGTCAAATCTGCACCTTTCAGGTTTTTTTGTTTGTGGAAAAATGTTGGAATTGTGACAAATTCTCACTAGCAGCAAATCTAAGTAAAACGTTCTGAACTGAAGTGATCCAGTCAGCTGGAAGGAGGAAATGGTTGACTAGTCCGCTGGAATAACTGGAACAAAATAAAGTTTTTTTTCTTTATCTTCTTAGCTTTTGGTTTCCCTGTTGCATGTGAGGCTGGAAAACGTCTTTACATTCAACAGAAAATGAAACATTTCCTTACATGAAAAAGAAAGTCGGTCTAATTCTAACCAGCTTAAAAGGAGATATTTAGTCAACACAAAGCTAAAACCAGCTTAGATGAGCAGTTTTTTTTCTAAATTCACTAAGCAGTCTTCATTAATTCAAAGGGAAACATTCAGTTGCTGTTTGGTTGAGGAGGCTGTCTGCTGCTGAGCATCATCTGGGTTCAGTGAGACGGAAAGCAGCTTAGAGCCTCCGGTCATGGAGTTCAGCCGGACCGCGGCTTCAGCTGCACAACCGGAGCGGGAGAACATGGTGGGCGGGGCAGACGACTCAGCTGGGACAGTGAGTCCAAGAGATGGGGAAAATGAACACAGGAAGGAAACACGGGAAAAAATAGAGGGAGAGAAGGGGATGTGGACGAAGCAAAGAAAGAGGATCATGAACAGGAATGTTGTCCTGCCGGAGCGACGTTCCCATCTCATTAGGAACTGCTCCGTCCTCGGCGCTCTCGCTCTGATTTCCTATTAAGGCCAGCAGAAAATAACCGGAGTTTGGGACGCGCTGGATCCCAGAGAGGCTTCTGGGAATATCCCCGGAGAAATCCGTCTCCAGTCAGGAGATGAGGCCTCTAATCAGGGCGATGCTCCCTGCCGTCACTTCCTGCTTCTCAGCGACAAATAAAGCGAAAAGCTTTCACTATTTTATTGGGATTCTATATGATACACCAGACAAAACATTGCACAAGTCCAGAGTGAAAGATTCAATTTTATTTATTTATTTTTTTTGCAAGGAATATCTGAGAACTGTAGTATATGTTTGCATTCAGGCCCCTTTCCTCTGATAGGACATAGAACAAGCATGAACATCCCATTTTATAAATTTTTAGAAAAAAATTATGTAATACTTAATAAAAGGGTGTTTTGTTTTGTTTTTTTCCTAAAAAAATAGCTTACAGTTTAGAGTTCAGTAAATTGGGGCAGTCACATTTTTCCTGGAGGGAAAATCTGACTGTGACATCAGTGTGAGGATCTGTGTTTGACCTGAATATGATTTTTAATCTGTGTGCATCAAAAGAAATCTCATGCCTTCTGTTAAATGGTTTCTAGTGATTTAAGCCAAAGCAGAAGCTTAAAAAAAAAAAGATAAGAGCGAGTGTCTGAAAACTAAACATAAATCTCAGATGGTTAAAAGACAAATGTAGTCAGCTTATATAAGTGGACATTAACTTAACCAGCTGTTTCACCTCATGTACGCTGCTTGATGTGTTAGTGGCAGAGAACAACTTACTGTTACAAGAAAACTGTTTATCCTCCATCACCATTGGCCAACTGGCTGTGTAGCAGAGGGCAAAGGGGAGAAGGTGAGACTGATTGTCAGCGCTAAGCCCCTCCTCCTGGCTCTGATTGGCTGTTTCTGGCTGAATGGTGTATTTCTGCGGGTGTTACTGGGAGAAGGCAGAAGAGCTCAATTTTTTCATAGATTACCTGTCTTGTATTATTGCATAATAATTTTAAAAATATGCTAAAAAATATTTAATACAGTTGCATACTGCAGCTTTAAATCAATGTGAAACTAATTTAAGATCCAACTGACAGATAAGTTGCATGTTGATCTGCGTTTTTTTTTGTTTTGTTTTTTTTGCGCCCTCCCTTACTAATGCCGCCCTGGGTAACTGCCTCCACAGCCTCAGGCTCACCGATGAGGGTTGTCAGATGGTTGGTGTCCCATTAGCTCGTGATTTTCCTGACTAATAAATGGGGCGTGTTCCACAGGAGGGTCCCTCAGAGACAGGAAGTGTGAAACGCCGACCGGGTTCTGCCCGTGGGTTCTCTGATTCTGTCCGACCTAACGTTTCTGTTCCATCCTGCAGGCGAACCAGCCCTGTATTCTCTTCCTCACTGGTTTCAGTTCTCTGAGCACTCCATCGGTGCCGCTGACCTCTGCTTCACCACACAGCTTTCTGCTCCAAAGCGCCTCACCCAGCCAATCAGGTGGCCCCGTTCATTCACAGGAACTCTCTGTGTCTCTTTAAAGCACTCCTATCTGGACAGGGAAACCTCTCTGATTCTGAGAAACATTGCTGGAAAGCCCCCCCACCTGCTGACCAAGGTGACTCCCTTCATTCACTTCTGAACCACGCTCCTCTCCTCTCGCATGCCAGCCTCCCAACTTTTCCTCCTATTTGATTCCTGCATGATGCGTGAAGAGCATGTCAACACCCCTCTTGCCCCCCAGCCTGGTCCAGTGTGCTGTGTGTCTGTGCTCGGACCTGTCCGTCTGTCATAGACGTCCACATTATGTGTGTCTGTGTGATACTTTGGTTAAACCCACATAATGCAAATGTGTGTAGGTCTCCTTTAAGCACAGGGTGTGTGTGTGTGTGCTGTGCTGATGGATTGCTTCGATTGAAATAGGCCGTTTAGCTCGTCTCCATGAAGCATGAGGGTTTGATGGGAGCGGGTCGGCCCGAGTTAAAAAGGGACGTGCATGTTCAGAGTGTTTTAATGCTCCGACGGCTCACAGAGCTGCAGAGTGTGTGAGAGGTGTGATCACGCAGGAGTTGTACAGATTAATCGACGGCTAGCTAGCAATCATAATCAGCGTGTTGGTTTTATCCACAGTTAGCAGCAGATGCCTGCTGTGCAGCAAACGTTTTGTTGTCATTGTGTGACATTAAGTTTGACCAAACTTCTCCAGTTTGAGGTCTGTAACGATTAAAGCTGAGCATTTATCATAATACGTTTCTCATTATGATAAGAATTCGAATTTATGTGTTACAATAAATTCAAATTAATGATATTTAAAAAAAAAACTATTGTGGGGATTGTTAGTTTTTACTATTTTCTCCATTATTTGTTTAATGACAAAATCTGATTAAATGCAGTTATTGTCTGCAGTTTAATCATAGAAATCAATCATATTTAACATGGGACTGTTTGGTGTGTCAGCCAAGTTTTGTGTTATCACTTGTCTAAAGTATAATAAGTAGTTCTACATCAAAGATAAAAATGAATTTTCTTGTGACTTTTTTTTCCCCCCATTCTATAATTGAACTGCATGACTTAGGTGGGCCATTCTGGGTTTTCTTCCATGAGGATCTCATAACAGTTTTCCGAGTCGTGGCCCGCTTCTCCTGACAAACCGGGTGGCACCGGGTCCGACTGGTCCAACTCGGCCCTCTTCACCTCTGACCACACCTTTTCTGTGGGACTCGGATCAGGACTTTGTGATGGCCACTCCAGAACGTTCATTTTGAAGTTGGTGGGCCAAACTTCAACCACCTGTTTAACGGCTTCAGATGTATTTAAACCTGATGCCTTTTCCTGCTGCTTTGTGAAGACCACCAGTGTCTCCCACAACATGATGCTGCCACTCTCGTGCTTCACAGTTGAGACGGCGTTTTCAGGCTTTTTCGTCCTAAAGTAACTATGGCTATTATGTCATTGGATCACATGACATGTCTCCCTGTGTGCATTCCTAAATTATCTCTTTTTTGTGGCATTTTAAATGATGCCTTCTTCCTCTCTGAGTGGCCTTTCAGCCCATGTCAGTACAGGACTTTTAGGTTTTTTTTTTTTTTTTGCTTTTGATTAGGGTTGACTTGAGGGAAACACATTCATCTCAGGGACACATAACTCACTTTTGTCTTGAACTCTGACAGCAATTCAGTCACAGTCACATTGACTGAATGTGACAATTAACCTATCAGAAGATCACAAAGCCGTGACATCATCAGCCGGCCTTTAAAATAGTAGAGAGGCGAACTGATGATCCTCACGTTTGTAAAGTTTAGACTTTGAAGAAAGTGGTAAAAACATTCTCTGAAATGTTCCATAGTGATTCTGGTATTTAGATGATATAAATCATTTTAATAATCCTACCTGGCCGAAAACAGGAGAAGTTTTGTGTTATTGATATTGGACATTGAAAATAAACTGTCTTTTTTTTTTTAGTGTATTCAAAATTTAAAAAACTATGAAGCTCAATAGAGGCAGACAGAAGGGTTCAGTGATGGACACTCCCTTTGTGATCACACTTCTTATGGTTTGTCATTAATTTGTATCAATGATTGTTGGAAACTGAAACATGAACCAACAGCAGGTAAGTTTAAACACTGAAAGCCCTTAAAGTCTGTGTGTGTGGCCCTGTATTTGATTTTCCTAACACAAACTATATGTTGCGGAGATCCACTGCTCCTCAAGTAGAAGTGTTGTTTTTGGCTTGGGGGTCAAGAGTTAGGGATTAGGGGTCAAGGGTTAGTGGTTAAGGGTCAGGTTCAGGGTTAAGCTGTGAATTAAGTTCAGGTGTGTAGAGTCTGAGCAAGGCTGCAGAAATGAATGGAAGTTAGGATTGTGCATTTATCATTTATCATAAAAATTTCTCATCGTGATAAGAGTTTTTAGTCATCATTGTTATGAGTTTCAGTTATATTGATGGTAAATAAAACCGAAAACTGATAGTATGACCAGAAATGTTGGTGTTGCCATTTTTTTTCCTCCATGGTTCCACAAGAACATCGATAAATATCAGTACATTTGAAAGTCTGATAAAATGCGGTTACTGTTTGCAGTTTAGTGGTGTGTGTGTGTGTATATATATATATATATATATATATCACTTTTTAAGGTAAACAGCGTTATGACGATGCCCATTTAAAAAAACTATATTTATGTTTGGTGATATTACTGCTGTGCTATGCAGGCAATGCCATACATACATACACCTAAAAATGAAGTAATAGTTTTTTGGAGTTTTTTTTTATTTTTTTTTATCACAAAATAATGTGATTAAATGCTAAATCTTAGAATGGACTTACACACACACCGTATTGTGTGTGTGTGTGTGTGTGTGTGTGTGTGTGTGTGTGTGTGTGTGTATACTTGTATATAGTACAGATAGAGAACCTAGAGAACCACAAATGAAGGTTATTTGTGTTCATCATCTTTCTGGTCCTCACTTTCTTCGGTTCTACTCCACTCTACTGCTTAGGTTTGGAAGTATGGCGTTCAATAAGTTTTGGCTAAGGCTAGGATCTTATGAAGTGTAAAGTCCTATAATATAATGGGTGCATGTGTGTGTGTGCTTGCTGCTTGAGAGGTCTTGTGGACAATAAGTGCAATCCTGTTACCATTTAAGCTGCTTCTGTATTCCGCAGATCTCAGCAAATGTTCCCTAGATAAAAATCGGTAACACTTTATTTGAAGGGGTGTGCATAAGACTGACATGACACTGTCATAAAGATGACAGAACATCTGTCATGAACATGAAGGAGTCTTTATGAATGTTTATGACAGTGGTCATGAAGTGTCATTCGGTAAATAATGACACTTTTAATGCAAAGTTGCTCTCAAAGTTGCATTAAAAGTCCATTAAAAGTGCCAACTTTGCATAATTTTGTAAATTATGAATTTAATGCAAAGTTGGCATTTTTAATGGACTCTCAATGCAAAGTTCCTAATCACTTCATCAGTAATTAGGGATGGCATGTTTGACCTCAGACTTGGTTTATCGTTGCTTCTGTGCTCTGGTCATACGCTGCAGTGACCTCATCAGTACCTGGATCTGAGCCAGTGGCAGTAGTGAAGCTTAGCAGGTAAAGTTGAAGATAATGCAGATCAGTGGAGGTAATGGGACTAGCTGCTGCTTATTGTGATGCTTGTTGTTGTTCTCCGTTTGCTGGCAGTTACCAGACTCTCCTATCAGCAACTAGCAACTTTCTGCCTTAATTTTTCTAATGCATTCAGAGCACTTGTGATGCCAGATTAAGTTCAGATTAATCTAAGTGAATCCCCATGCGGAGCTCCAAAAGCGACCGTGATCCCTCAGCTGCTCTGAAGGTGAAGCTGTTGGCTTCTTAACAGCCATGGGGCAAAGGTTTCTTTCGGCATGGAAGTAAGCCAGCAGGGTGTGTTCTGATTGGATCAAAATTGTTTGCGATGTGATTGGATGGTCAACAGAGGAGGCAGAATGGTTGGACGTCACAGAAATGTGTGAAACGTGTGAGGATAATCCTCTTTGGAGAAAACGGTGGTGATTCCCAAAAGCATTACATACAGATTCACACACACGCGGAGAGCATCTGGCAGTTTTTCCTTTTTGATAAAAATAAATGTGCCTCAGTTAGCCTGATCACAAAATCTTACCAAGTATTTTTGTCTAGTTTTTGGAGCAAATATCTCAAGATATTTTTCCCCACGTTATAAGTGAAATAATCTGCCAGTGGAACTAGTCCTTTTCATCAATATTAAGAAATTATTGATGTAATGCATGCTCCCATAACCTTCTGAAAAGTTACTTTTAGGTTAGTAGCTTTGTTTCACCTGAACTAAGATATTTGCTCCAAAAACTAGACAAAAATACTTGGTAAGATTTTGTGTTTTTGCAGTGTAGCTTAGAGGATGTTCCTAAGCAACAGAGCTTGTTGCTCCTATTGTATGACTAAATCATACCTGCACTGTGCTGTCAGAGCCTAGTCCATAGCTGGCTCTGGAACTCAGTCTTAGCCCAGTTCATCAAACCCAAACAAATGCTTTTGCTCTGATGTCGTCCGTTTGCTTTAAATCCAGCTTTTACTGCTGGGGATCAAGCTGCAGATCGCCGTCTCGCTTCGCTTCCTGCTTCCAGCAATTCTGACTCCTCTGCATCACAAGCTGAGAGCAGTTTATGTCATCGTCATGAGTCAAAGCAGAGGAGGAAAAAAAGCCATCATTTTGTTTCAATTTACGGTGCCAGATTAGAAGGGGGAAGGGAGGGGAGGGCTGCAATGGACCTTGAGATTGCAGGCAGATTATGAGCTTCGGGGCCAGTCTAATTCCTGCAGCCGTGATTAGGCTGACGGTGTAATTATCCGCTCTCATTAGAGAGACTTCTGGGTGCTGCTGTGTGTGTGTGTGTATCTCCACGTTTAACACACTCTTTCTGTGTCAGTGTAACACTGCCTCTGCAGCAACTACAGTCCTCTCTCTCACACACACACACACACACTGCTGCCCTACTTATGCTTCTGCAGCATTCAGTGATTCACATCAGCCGACTCTGTTTCAACCTACGGCAGCTGAAGAGGGACAAATTCCTCCCGACTTCAAAGGCAGCCGAATGTTTATTGGACAGAATCTAATTTTAGCTTCATAATGTAGGTCAGCTGAATGTGTGAGATGCAGCTGGAGAAGATGGAAGCCGTGGCTGGCTGTGTAAACAGAAGAGCAATGACCGAGATGTGCAAAACCGAATTTTATTTCAAACAGCTCTCCATCACAGCAACATGTTGACTCTGAAGTTGAACGTAGAGCTGCACGATCTTAGGAAAACATGCGATACGGAATAATATTGAGCAACAGTTATGAGTTATAATGTTAGTTTTTCTATGGCTGGGTTAACAACCTTTCTTTTTGTTTGTTTGTTTTATTTTTTTTTTTTGATGCGTTCTATATTGGAAACAATTAAGAACTGACTCCAGTAGCAGTTTCCTTTTGAACATGACTGTAGGAGTATTTTTGTTTCTATGGAAGCTTGATGTGCACCTGGTGCCACCTGATTAATAAAAGGATCCATACTGTTCAGTTTGGGCTTCTGTTGGGAAGTAAACAAAGTATTAATGTGTGTGTGTGTTCTCGTTGATAAGGAGATTGGCCGATAATCTCATCTTTCTCATCATGAGTTCATTCTGCCCTTTCGCTCGTTCACAGTATGGATCCTCTTAAGTGTGTGTGTAGGTGTGTACTTGTATATGCTACATATAAAGCACCAGTTTCACAGTCTTTCGTTATTTGTTTTCCTGGTGCCCACTTTTTTTTTGCAGTTCTACTGGTCAGGCTTAGAGGTGTGATGTGAGTTAAGTTTTGGTTAAGGTTAGGGTTGGTAATGGTTAGGCATAACCCAGACATTTTATAGAAGTACAAGGATGTGTGTTGGTGTGTGTTTTATGTGACATCAGGCAGCTGGCCACATGCTTGTCCTCTGAGCTGATTTGGACAGAGAGAGTAAGAAGACAAAGAGAGGGACAGCTGGAAGAGTTGAAGACGGGGAGGAAGAGGGGAGGAGGAAGAGTAAGGGGCACGGCAGCTCCAGATAAACAGCCCCTCCCCTCCCTCCCACCCCGGCCAACCTTCCTTCCCTCCCGTCTCCTCCTCCGTCTCTCTTGGCCAGGGAGGATGTGACGGGACGGGAGTCGGCAAACTCCGGCGGTTTTCCATCACAGATCGTTTGGTTGCCATAGGAGCAGAGCAGGTTCTGGAGGTGCTGCTGTCCGGCTGAGGTCCACGCGCCGTCACTTCGGATAATCCTCGTTCAGTAGGATCGCGGTGAAGCCGCCGTTTTAATCCAATCTCAATCCCGTGCGAACACGGAGAGGACGGTGAAGATGATGGTTGTGAACAGGGGCAGAAGGAGAGGAACGGGTAGTCAGGCGTTTCGGATGCTTCCTTACTGTTGGGTCTTTCTGGCCAGTGCACGCGTGTTCTGGGACTAACCTTTACAGGATTTCCCTCTACCGGGTTGGGGAGGCTGGGCGCATGCCGACATCCCTGCAGGACGAAGCGTCGCCACTCAGCCGGCTCTCAAAGATAAATAGCAACTCGATCAACGAACCTCACCTGGTTTTCATTTGATGTGACGTAGAAACGAGAGATTTTGTTACAATGAGCTCCTGTTGGAGGAACCAGGTAGGAGAGCAGGTCTTCCAGCAGTTTGTTTTCATTTTCTCAACTGTGATGTGTGTGTGTGTGTGTGTGTGTGTGTGTGTGTGTGTAGGAGGAGCAGGCTGCCAAGTTAAAGGCGGAGAATATCCGGGTGGCTTTGGAGAAGATCAAGGAGGCACAGGTGAAGAAGGTGAGTCAGCTCCACACACACACACACACACACACACACAGTGTATATTTATATTCTGTTGGTGTGTACATGTGTTGGGAGGAGTGGGTTTCTGGGTCAGGTTAGTGTTACTGCACTTTTAAAAGCTCCAGTCATAACAACTGGAGTCAACCTACACACACACACACACGCCACTCAACATAATGAACACTGCAAGTAAAATCCCAAAGAGACTGGATTAACAACCAGGATTTACTATACACACACAGAGGGACTCCAGCTCCTCAGTGTGTGTGTGTGTGTGTGTGTGTGTTAGTGTTTTGGGAATAAATCATCTGTTGCATCGATTCTGCTCAGAGATGAAAGTGATCATGTTGGACAGTGAGTTTCTCCAGGTTTCCTTCAGGCTCATAACTCAAAACAAGATTTGATGCAATGTTTGTGTTTTCAGCTACTGGATCAGGATACACACTGGATGCTGTGTGATTCACTTCCAGTCTCATGTTTGAAGCCTCACTTTGTCTCGTCCCAACATTATCACTGTGGCCAAAAAGCTCAGTCATTTCCAGTCCCGTCTGACCGTGTCCAGGAAGTGTTTGGCTTGGCCCTGCTGATGTTGAACTCCCTGATGTCCCAGGATCCTCCAGGTTCCAGCAGACTTTAATAATTGTGATTTTTTTAAATTTGATTTTAAAACCACAGCTGGTTTTAGAATCGATAAGACAGGCTGTCATTAAGCCAGAGTCTGGAGATGACATGTTGTGAATTGGTGCCATGTGATTAAACTCATGGTGAGGTTCAAAGTTTTGGACAAGAAGGACAGGAGAGACGCCATGGCTGTCCAGGAGGACAGGATAGTTGTTTGACTGTGCTATAAAATGGCACTATGTACCCTTTAAATTTTGGACATTTCAGGGAGCTTTCCAGATCTGGACTTGTGGTCCAACTGGGATCAACTCTAACCTCCGAATCAGGAATCAGGATCAAAGCATTGCCTCCGTTCAGCTGCGTTAGCTTAACCAGAGGTTGACTGAATCATCCTCCAGTCGGATTCCTGCTGAAACCCTTTGCTGCAGCAGAGTCTGCAGTCTTCCACTCATGCATGTGATTCAGTAAAGGGTAATGCTGCAGAATAAGAGGACGGGGCTCGGTGAAATGGACCGCCTTCGGCTCAATTTGCTCCTTTTTCTGGGTCACATTTTCGGCTCAAACAATCAAAGTAAAGCAAAGATTTGCTGGAATCCCGTTGAAAGCTGCTCCCTCTTCTTGGTTTGCGATATGAAGCCTTGGACGCCAGTCAGAGCTCCGAGAGCCGATTGGGCGACGCGTTGCTCCTTCGATGTGCGGGAACATGACGGCTGACCTCCTCTGCTCTTCTTCACAGCTGGTCATCCGTGTTCATCTGTCAGACGAGAGCTCAAAGACCATGATGGTGGACGAGAGACAGACGGTCAGACAGGTACACCTTCTGCTCCTGCACCAGTAGAACCACCACTGATTCTTTTTTTGTTTGTTTGTTTGTTTTTATAAAGTTTGAGGTCAGGAATAGCTGTTTTCATTTTGTGGGGACATGGAGCTTTTTGTCCAAGACATCATATTGACATAATCCTCATCCCCATCTATGAAAAGCTTTTCTTCAAAGGTCTTACACTCATTTATCTAAAAAGTACCTTAAATATTTTAATCCCAGGTCTACTGATGGGGCTATTTATTTTTCTTTTTTTTGTATTTTATATATATATTTTTTATTTTCTCATAGACATATGGTGTCTTTATTAATGCCAGTCCCAAGCCTAATCTGAAGCCGGAGTAGTTTTGAGGTCAGTCCTCGGGTCAGTACCTGACTGTGTCTCCTGTTCTTCAGGTTCTGGACAGTCTGCTGGATAAATCTCACTGTGGTTACAGTCCAGACTGGTCCCTGGTGGAAACCATCACAGAGCTGCAGATGGGTGAGTGCACACCTCCACACAGACACAGTCACCTGATCAGTGACTGAATGTTCACACAGATGAGTTTGATCCAGCTGCTACAGACGAAAACTTGGATACTGCAGTGCCATCAACTTTATAGTATTGTCTCAAACATTTGTTATCAAAAGCTTTTGTGTACACAGAATGAAGGCACAGTAGTTCATCTTATTAAATTGTGGTAAGTAGTAGTGAAGGGAATCAGTTGGACCTGGAGTTGGCGGCTTTTGGACGCCTGGCATTAAACTGGTTTCCTGTTAGATCAGGACCTTTGAGCTGTACTTTTTTTTTTTTTCCCCTGCAGGAAATAAGAGTAGCGGTTCTCTTCTTTTTAACCGTGCATGTCAACATTAAATTATATATTTTAAGTTTCAGTGCTGTCTTTGCAAAGCCAGACAAAGCTGAGGATATAAAGCAGTAAAATCGGCAGATATGCTTCATGTAGCTCCAGGTCACATTCCTCCTTTCCAATTTGTTTTGTCCAATATAATTCCATTACATCCATTTCGTATCTGCAAATCACTGTCAGTCGTTTCCTATGGAATTTTCATGAATTATGGAGATAAAATCTCATAATTACAATTACCATTATAATATGTTTAATTGTGTACTGTATTTTCAGACTTTGTATTGTGCTCGATTCCCATTAGCTTATGGTTGTTCCCCTGTTGTAGTGTTAATGTGATCCAGCCATTAAGCTCAGTAATGTGTCGTTCTGATGTCAGATATTATTTTTTGGAGTCTTTTCTTTTGGCAGATTATTAGTGCACTGTAGAACATGACTTTAAGTCCTCTGTTTGGTTTGAAACATTCCCCAGGTGGATACAAAGTGACTTGTGGTCAGTGTGAAATGTCCTTGTTTTTGTTCAGTTCTTGTCTGGAGCAAAACAACCAGAACCTGGACAGGCTTAGTGGTAAAACAACCAGCACCGTTTCATGCTTCTCATTTTGTCTCCCGTCAGATTCATGGCTCTGTCTGGCCAGCCTTGGTCCTTATTGATTCTGGCTCTCGTTGATTTGTTTTTGGTCTACATCATAAATAAGTGTTGGTTCTAAAATCCTCATATGTTGTCATGAAATGCATATTTAAAACCTCTTTTTTGGATTGTTTTGGGCCTAAAACCTGACTCAAATCATGACGTGTTGGATGTGGGACTCACAAAAAATATGATTATTTTACAGAAGTTATTTCTTTTCAACATTGTCGCCTTTCAAACACTTTGTTCCTAAATTAACACTTTAGAATGAAACACTATCAAGTGTTACTTTGTCCTAGCAGCCTACGTAGTTCCAGTTTGGTGCATTTCTCAAAAAGAGGAAAGAAAAATGTTTCTTTTTATTTTATTTTTACCTTATTCTGCTGTGAATGAAGTAACAGGATGCGACCCTGAACAAATAAGAACCATCTGTGTGAGAATAAGTAAGCAAACCTTTGCTGACTAATGGATTCAGGTCGTGGATTAGCATTAGCATCATTAGTTCAGTCGGCAGCAGGAGCTTCGGTGAAGCCATGAAGCCGTTACCTCCTTTTATAAGGCTGATGAGGGATTGTTGCCTCTTTAAAGGCGTTTTGAACTGGGGTCACATGTCTGCTGCTGTAGACTTCATGGCTTTGGCCTGTTTTGACTCGTTAGCGATGTGCTGTCTAAAAAAAAAAAAAACTGTGGCTAGCTAGGTTAGCATTGGTGCTGTGAGTGATTCAGGTCAACACAGAGCAAGATGCATACTTTGTTCCTGTTGAACAAAGCTGACATGAAGCTCTTATTTGATCCTGTTTCGTAGTTTCAGTTTGCTGTTAGTTCCCTCCATAAACGTGTGTGAAGGTCAAGAAAGATGAACCAGGAAATTTATGGTTGCATCTCTTCCCAGGGAATTTTGAAAATATGACTAGGTAATTACGTTATTGGAAGACATTATTAGCAAAATCTAAACACCAACTAGCCATATTGCGTGTGTGTTTGATGCTAATGTCGTAATAATCTTTTTTTTCTTCTGATTTTCACGTCTTGATGCACGTCTCCCTGTCTGCAGAACGGATCTTCGAGGACCACGAGAACCTGGTGGAGAACCTGCTGAACTGGACCAGAGACAGCCAGAACCGCCTCATGTTCACCGAGCGCATCGAGAAGTACGCCCTGTTCAAAAACCCACAGGTAAACAGAACACACACATCTGCCCGCACCTGGGGACCTGCTCCTCTTTTCTCACATGCTTCCCGTCTGCTGCAGAACTACTTACTGGGGCGGAAGGAGACGTGCGAGATGGCAGAGAGGAACAAAGAAGCTCTGCTAGAGGTGGGTTAGTTCGGCCTTCTTTGGATACACTCCCATGTTTTCCCACTTGAAAATCTTTAGGCAGAAACAGGAGAACTGACAGGAAAAGCTTCGATTTGCTTCCCAGGAGTGCTTCGGAGGCAGTTCGGTGTCTGTCCCTGAGATGGAGGGAGTGCTGTGGCTGAAAGAGGACGGCAAAAAGTCATGGAAGAAACGTTACTTTCTGCTCAGAGCATCTGGGATCTACTACGTCCCAAAGGGCAAGGCCAAGGTGTGTGACGGACGGAGGCTGGGTGGAGGGACCCTCTGTGTGTGTGGTAAAGCTGAAGCTCTCTGTTTGGCCTGTTTCCAGACGTCCAGGGACCTGGTGTGTTTCCTCCAGCTGGATCACGTCAATGTTTACCTGGGTCATGACTACAAGAGCAAGTACAAGGCTCCTACTGACTTCTGCATGGTGCTGAAGGTAAAATGTTCAAGTCATGGTCTACACCTGCCACCTACTGGTCAGAAACTGTCTTTACACTCCATACAGACCTGTTCAATGAATTGTATTATTACTTAAATTCATATTAGGAACTTTATCACTAAATGAACCACATTTAATTACACACAGACGGACATTTGAAATTTTATGTGTGTGTGTGTGTGTGTGTGTGTGTTTAGCACCCCCAGATCCAGAAGAAGTCTCAGTATATAAAGTACCTGTGCTGTGATGACATCAGAACTCTCCAACAATGGATCAACAGTATTCGCATTGCAAAGGTACTGATTGGATTACAGATGTAACATCTATATGCTGCGTCTCTAAGCTAGCTTACAGACTGGGAAGCCATCCACCTGTTACCTAGCAATAAGTTGACCTTATAGCTAAATTATATGAGGCGACTGGTTTTACTGGGCCCAGTTCACTTGGTCAGACCTTTCCACTTCCTGCTTTCACATCCATTCAATTCTGTAATGGCTGAAAACAAAAAGAATCAAGCAGCTCCAACAGCCTAGTCAAAGTCCACATCTCAGCAGGGCTGAAAAGCTTAATAAGTCTCTGCAGAAGAAACATCCACAAGCCTCAGTGAACTGAAAGCAGCATTGGACAGGAGAGTGGGGCGGCTCTAAGCTGTATGCGTGTGTGTTTGCCTGTGTGTGTGTGTGTGTGTGTGTGTGTGTGTTTGTCAGTACGGGAAGCAGCTGTACATCAACTTCCAGGAGGCCATGAGGAGGACAGAGGCCGCCTACGATTGGTCTTCCCTCTCTTCTTCTTCCATCAAGTCCGGCTCCAGCTCTTCCAGCCTCCCAGGTCTGTTCCAGATCCTTCAGTCTCAAACTCCAGTCCTCAGTCGCTGTCCTGCTACTTCAGGCTCCAACGTTAGCTTGTTAGCAGAGCTCTGTAGAGCGTGACTGCATGTTGACGAGGCAGAGTAGTCGTTTGAGTCAAGCCTGTAAAAGTGGCAGCAGTCCGGCCCTTGAGGAATGCAGTTTGAAACTGCTGGTTTAGTCCCGGTAAAGCCACGCTGTGCATCGTGACCTCATAGTGCCGCTGCTGTCGACTCAACCTCTGACCTCCTGCTGAATCCCACAGAGTCGCAGTCCAACCACTCCAGCCAATCAGACAGCGGCGTGTCAGAGCTGGCGTCATCCGGACACACCCGCTCCCAGAGTGTGGTCAGCTCCATCTTCTCCGACGCCTGGAGGAGAGGAACGCAAGGAGAGGTGTGAACACACACACACACGCACGCGCACACACACACAAAATCAATCAATCATTTTTATTCTGTTCCCACAATTCCGTTCTGCTTTTCTATCAGCGCTTAAAGGTGAAAGGACGAATGATGGTTCCTCTCTGTGTGGGGGGAGGAGGAGGCAGTGGAGGTTAGACAGGAAGTGACGTAACAAGCATGTGAAGTCTTTAACAGCCTGTCTGTTTGGCGTTTGTGTTTGAAGTGAAGACACACTGGGAATGATGGGAAATCTGCAAATAAATAAAGGAAGAGGCAGAAATAAAGAGACTCTATTTACAAATACTTTATTAAGAATATTATAAAAAGCTGACGTACTGCAGAGAGTGTATAGCGAATAATGTTTTGCTGTCAGAATTCCCATATTCAAAAGCTGAGCATCAAATCCCAGCTGAACAGATGCATCATGGGACTAAAGCCAGCTCAGCGCGCCTGCCTCACTGCATTCCCACATGGATAATGAGCGTGTTGCTGCACGGCGTCTCTACTTCCAGATGCTTCAGTGAAACATCAGCGTCCAGATCTGTTCTCAGGAAACGTCAGCAGTTGGCCGTTTTCCACGCCAGACGTTTGTTTGATGGCAGGATGTGTTTGGAATGGAACCGGGGAAGTGATGGCCCAGCTGGACCAGAGCTCAGCATGTCCTCTGCTCCGTCCTCACTTCCTGTATTAGCTTGTTGTTCTTTACGGCTCCTCTTGCTGAAACAGGATCTGTTTTCAGAACATCTCCTGTCTCTTAAATCAGGGCTGTCCAAACCTTTTCCACATCCAAGGGTTGAAAAGTGAGTTCTAATTAATACCCGGAGAAATGCTATTGCATTTTTTTAAAGCTTTGAATTGTTACGCAAATAAACTAAACACGCAATATCTTAATGAAAAGAAGAAACAGTCTTACTTTTGTGAAATTGTGAATGAAAATTCTACAATTTTAAAGGTAAAAAAGGACAGAGAGAGCAGAAGTTATCAGTAGAAATCTGCCTCTAGACCTGCAGAAAGAGGTCAAACTCATAACTCATTTTGATTTCAGGCCATATTAGGATCATGGACAGTCTCAAAGGTTGTTATAATATTAATATATATTTAAAAAAAAAAAAAAAAGCTGTGTCTGCATTCAATGAGTACTTCTTTAAAATGAAATGTTGCACATCTTTTCACTTTGTAATTTTTATTTATTTTTTGCAGTCATAATCACAGATTTTGCGGTGCTAATTTAGAAAGATTTGCAAGGAATTTTGAAATATTTGTGCTTAGGTATGACATTAAATGTGACTTGTTAATCGCCTCATCAGTCCCACCCAGACTATAATAAAGTACAGCTAAGCTAGCAGTGTAGCAGAAGGAAGAAATACTGCCACCTGCAGGTGGGAGTTGGCATCACTTGAACCATGGGTTTGACTATTACAGAAAAATGCAATGGACTCCCCCCCAGGCCTTGACTTTAACACGTGTCTTGAAGGACACACTAATCTGGATTTCTGCTGAATGAAGACAGTAGGAGCGTTATTAACTGCTTATAACCTTTAATTATAAGCAAGGCACTTTGAATTGCCTTGTTGCTGAAAATGTGCTATATAAATAAAATTACCTTACCTTTAACCAAATCTTGTTCTCCTCTGTTTGGTTTGATGTCGGATTTCTTGCATCTCGTTTGTTTTTAGCAAATTGTACGTTTTATTGTCTTCCTCCTCCCTCACCACTTCTCTTCCTCTGCCCACAGATGATGAAGATGGACCCCATCAGTAGGCCCATCCCTGTCCAGATCCCCAGCCTCTCCCCCCAGCCTCAGACTCCGCCTTCCCGGAGCAGCTACACCGATGGGCTCGTCCCGTCCGAGGACTCCTCCTCCTCTCCATCCCCGCCCTCGCCTCCTCCCCCCCCTCCACCCGCCGTGGCCAGTATGGGCCACCAGGGGGCACCTCCTTCCTCCTACGTGAAGTACAGCACTCTGGCTCGCCTGCAGAGCCAAAACCAGGCTAGAACGCAGCAGGCGGCCGGCGCCGGTACCACCCCCCTTCCCTTGCAGAACTACAACACCCTCCCAGCTTCTTACGGCACCTCCCCGCCGTCGCCCCCTCCTCCTCCACCACCTGTGGCACCGGCCCCTGGCTCGGCCATGGCTGCCCTAAAGTTCGGTCTGCCAAGCCCCAACTGTCTCCCGCCGCCGCCTCTGCCAGAGGAGGAGGCACTGGAGCCGCACAGCCTCCCACCCCCTCCTCCAGAGGGCCTGGATGCCAACGGGCTGCCCCCTCCTCCCCCTCTGGAGCCCCTCCCCAACCCCTGCCCCCAGCTCTCCAACGCAGGCCTGCAGCAGTTCCTGTCACAGAAGTTCCCCAACATGGTGTACGACTTCACCCCCGCAGCGCTGCAGGACGGTTCCCCCCCGCCCCCTCCACCTCCCACAGAACTCTCCCCCCCAGCATCACTACAAGTCCTCCGGCCTCTGTCTCCCAATGCCCCCCCACCCGCTCCTCCCAAAACCTTCTCCGGTGGATTCCCTCCTCTGACCGCCCCAAAACCGTCTGGCCCTTCCTCCCTCCCCATCGCCCTCTCCCCGGTGTCCCCCACCCAGCCGTTTTCTGGACACGGCCCTGTCAGGAAGCAGCAGAGCTTCTCAACGGGACACTCCCCGAATCAGCCCCCTCCCACACTGCCCAAGCAGCATAGCCTCTCCTCCAAGAACTTGGCCATCTCTCCCTCCTCCTCCTCCTCGTCCGTCTCCATCGCCGCGGCTACCTCCTCTTTGGTCAAACAGATTGTCAATCAGTTCCCAGGAAACACTTCCCCCCTGCCCCCCTCCAGCTCCGCTCCCCAGTCCCCTCCTGCAGTCAAGGCCAAACCAAAGTGGCAAATCGGGGGCACCGCAGTGCCACAGTCACCTGAGTTCCCCCCGCCTCCCCCTGACAGCTCCTTAGGAGACTTTCCTCCTCCGCCCTCTTCCTCCTCCAAGTCGGGCTCCCCCATCAAGAAGTCTCCCTCGACCTCCTCCACGGGGTCCACCAAGCGTGGGCCTCCCCCAACCCCACAGAGGGCCTCCTCCATGAAAGACCCTCAAGAGGAGCGGCCCAAGAAGGTGGAGAGTCTGTTGAGTAAATTTGGCCAGGCCCCCCAGACGGGAACATCGTCGAGCTCCTCCTCAGCAACGGGATCTCCTTCCAAAGACTCCACCTCCCTTCCAGCGCCGCTCCCCAAGCCGGGGAAGCTGAACCTGGCCAACCTGCCTCTGGTCATCCAGGGCCTGCAGAGCGGCCAGCAGCATCAGCCTGACTTCCCTTCGCCTCCTCCCCCGCCTCCTCCCTCCCAGCATCCTCACCTGGACTCATCAGCCGACTTTTTCCCTCCCCCGCCGACCGAATCGGAGCTCTTCCCTCCCCCGCCTCACCCCTCTGAGTTCCATCACCCTCCCAAGGTCGCCGTTGTGAATCCCCAGCCTCAGATGCAGCCTCCTCCACAGTCTGCAACATCCTCTTTCTCCTCGTCGTCATGGAAGCAAGGCTCACTGAAAAAGGGGGCGGTGCCTCCTCCGGCAATGAACCGGCGCAGTAGCAACACGGCTCAGTACGACACCACCATGTCACTGCCTCTCTCGCCTCCACCCCTGTCCCAAACCCCACCCCCCTCCCTCTCGTCCTACTCCTCCTCCTCCTCCCCCATCCCCCCTACCTCCCCAAAGTCAGCAGGGCCTGCCTCTCTGGCCTTCAAGCCTCACTTCCTGGAGGACCTGAACCGCACGCTGAAGAGGAAGTCAGTGTCGCGCCACGGCTCGCTCACCTCCTCCCACCTTATCCCCTCCTCCAAGATGGAGCCCGTGGGCACAATGGACGACATGGCGCTCCTGCCGCCTCCCCCCCCAGAGCTCCTGCCGCAACAGCATCAGCAGGGGGTCCGGGGACACTCCCACACCCTGTCGCGGCACCACGGGCGCTCCCAATCGGCCAAACATGGCAACATCTCAGGCTATGCAACGCTGCGGCGAGGCCCGCCTCCCGCCCCTCCCAAACGGGACCAAAGCACCAAACTGACCAGTGAGTGGTAGGAGGCGGTGACTCTGACTGTAGCTCATTGACCAATCAGGTCCCGTTGTTCCTGCGGAGAGGAAAAACACCTGTCTCTTCTCGGTCTCCTTCGGACTCTAAGCAAGTGGCGAAGCTACTCCTAATCTCAGATTAATCCTCATTATTCCCATGGTTACATGTTTAATCCAACATGAGTAACAATTTAAATATATAAATATGTATATGTATATAGTTAGCAAGACAGAAAATCACCCCTCCAGCTTTTTTTCACATCTGTGCAGCTTTGCATTGAAACATATGAAAGACTTGAAGTGACGTTTAGCTGCGATGTACCAGGTACTGCATGAACCGAGGAGTCAGGGCAAAGAACCACGGAGGAGGAAGGTCGATGATGATGATGATGTGTATAGAAGTGTATATTGTGAGAGGTGAGGGGGGAAGTGTGTGCGTGTAGGGGAGGGGCAATCCTAGAGGGAGCATTGCCATTTCTTCCACCCTGTTTTTTTTTTTTTGCGTGTTTTTTATATCAAATTATTTAATACTGGAAAAATATTGTAATAATTATTTTGAATTTTAAAAAGTGGAAGAGGAAAATGAGTGTGACTGGACATGTGACTGTTTTCTACGAGCACCTGCTTCACCAGGCTCCCACTTTCATTTGATCAAACCGCGTTTCGGCTGATCTGCTGGTTGGTGAGCCCTGACAGTTCCTCCCTCCCAAACCTGGATCGGTTTCCCACCATCAGACGGTTTTTGTTTGTTCACACCCTTTGAACTTTTTCACTGTTTTGTCATGTAACTACAACGGAGTATTAGGGCCATACTAATAAAAAAAAACAATTAAATTACAAGAATAAAGTTATATGTGTTTATTCTCTTAATACTATGACTTTATTTGAGTATTATTCTCGTAAATCTTTTCTTGTAATTTTATTTTTTAATTATTTCTTTGGCATGGCCTCAATACTCCATCTTTTGTTACACACTGCAGCCTGTTCATTAGGATTTATTGTGGCAGACCAAGACACAGTAGTGAATAAATGGGAAATGGAAGGAAAACGTGGTTTTCAGTATTGCCTCCGAATAAACCGGGTCAGTACGTTGCAGAATTACATTTTGATTAATTCAGTAATGTTCTCCACCTTCTTCCTGTATTTTCCTTCATATTGCTCAGTCTGTCTATCCCAGCCCATTGACTTGCTTCCCTGATCCCACTGGAGAAAAACAACCCCACAGCATGATGCTGCCTACACCATGTTACATGATGTCTTCAGGATGATGTGCAGGACTGACGTATCCTTCTGCTTCTCATTTATGCATTCACTTGTGTAAAGTCCAATGTGACCATCTCAAGCGTGTTTTTGTAATGTTCACAGTATGAAGCAGTTCAAGGGGTGTGAAAACTTTTGCAAGGTGCTGTTGATGTCAACCACATCCTGGGTTTCCAGAAGATTCCAGGGGTCGGGGCCCGGGGACAGGCTGGGATTAGTCCGAATGTTGAAATGTACAGGACAAACACTTTTTTTTTTTTTTTTTTTTTTTTTACGCGAGTTAGAAAATCTGCCGGTAAGGTCAGCCACTTTACCCCCCCCTGCGTCATTTGGTAGTGTTGCACCAGTTCTGATGTCTTCCCTCCCCTCTGAGTGGGGCGGAGCCTGTTCCAAGCTGGGAGGCCGGATTCACCCCAGACAGGCTGCAGTAACCCAAACCAACAGCTAGAGGCAGATTACAGCGAGTGGCAGAGCAAGCAGGCAGCCAGAGGCTCAACATCTGCCAGAAAGATGTGAACTGGTGCCAGCGCCTCTGCCGCTGCGGTCTAACTCTGGCTGAGCTCCACCACCAGCTCCACCTGGTGGCAGTTTTCTGCTTCACAGATCCATCACTAGTTGGTTAGTTTTAGCGTGTAGCAGCTCTAGAAATGCCCTGGGAACAAGTGCCTGGAAACAAACAGCTCTCTCTGCTGGCAGGAGTGTGGAATCATCACATTCCAGCTGAGGACACGCCCCTCTGGATGCTGAGGACACGCCCCTCTGGATGCTGAGGACACGCCTGAACCAGCTAAGCATCACCTTTAAGTGACTGTGACCTTTAGGGAGAGAAGATCTGTGTTAGACTGCAGGGTCACACGAATCTCAAGTGTGGCTCAAAGGCAACTTCCTTGTTTGTTACCCTGAACCGTTTCCAGGGAAACAGCTCTGTTTCCGTTACTCCATCTTCAGGACAGGAAGCCGACGATAAACACGTCTGAAGGGATTATCTGACCCTGAAAACGGACCTGGAGATGACAGTAAAACGCTGACTGGAATTATAACTCTGGAGCCACAAGGGGGCCTAAAAAAATATATAAAATATGTATTTTATATATTTTTCTATATATTATCCATTGAGAAAAAGCCCAGAATATGACACAATAATTTAAAATCCCCCAGAAAACAACAAAACAAGGTTAAAACTGCTGAAAAAAAAAATAAAGATTTTTTTAAGGGGAATACTTTCTTAATTTAAGCAGTTTAAAAGACCATAACCCATCAGAATTAAACTCTTTTAGACCAAAACTCAAAAGAACTTCTGACATCTTTAGTTATTTACACAAAAGGTGAATCTTATTTATTGGATATAGTGGAGAAATAGCTGAACACTTTGAACCGAGCTGCCTTGATTTAAGGGAGGCATTTGGATCAGACCCGGAGCAGAACCTCCGGGTCTGATCCGGGTTGGGGATCCTCAGTGACACTGTGACCCCGTACTGATCCACGTCCCTCTGTTCTGTCGGTTTAATCACACCTAGTTCCCTTCGTTTGGTTTAAAAAACAAAAACACAACCTGGTGCCAGAAATCCCACTGAGCTGAAAGTCAGGAGAAACGTTCCGGGTTGTTCCATGGACGGTTCAGATGAAGGTTTTCTGTTCTTTAATCTTCCTGCTGCACACGGCTGACCTCGCTTCAGAATGATCCTGCATGACACCAACACCACCAAAACAAGAGCACAGAAGCCAAAAACGTCGACTTACTGCCCCAGTTTAAACCCTTTATGTGCAATTTTCTTTGAGTTATTTATTTCCAGAGTTTAGAAGGTTTTCTGTCAGACCTGCTCTGATGTCGGGCAGCGGACTTCCTCTGAGAAGAGCTTCTGATGGACTGAAAGGAAAACACACACCTGGCACATGCAGTGGTGCGTTCAGGTGACTGCCAACACAGACAGACAGTTCTAAACTGTCAGGCGTCTCGTTTGAGGACACGAGGCAGAACGGCCTGCTGCTGCTGCTGGTGTGAAACCTGCTGATGCATTTCAAATAAAGGAGGAAAAAGTCAAAGAACTGAGTCATGTTGAGTTTTTAACGCACATTCACTTCAATTCTTTCATGTCTGAGTTGCAGAAAGGGAGCATATTTCAAAGCATTTTTTTTTTTACATTGAGAACGAAAGCCCACAATCCAGTGTCTTAGAAAATTAGAATATTATAAAAGATAAAGAAAAAACAAGTTATGGTTATAAAAGCTGGCTTTGCTGTATTCAGTCATATCAGTGGATAGTTGAGTGGATGGAAAAAGTGGGTAGGAAAAAGAAGCACCAGCCACCTGGATGACTGCTGCCTTCAGAGGATTGTTGAGCAAAATCCATTCAAAAACTTAAAGGCAATTCACCAGGAGTCAGAGCAGACTGATGGGAAACTTAAAAAGTTCACTCTACAATATTACTTCATGAATATAGAAGTAATTTTTAAGTCGAGTCATGCAATGGTGGTTTCTTCATCTCCATTAAAGTATCGAATAAAAAAAAACAAAAAAACAACAGCAGTAGTGGTGGGTACGCCGGTAGAAAAATGTCGGCATTTAAACATCTGATGTGACCCTGAGCATCAGTTCCACAGCAGACTCTCCGTCTGCTGACCTCAGGCCCGTCATGTTGAGTGACTGGATTAATGAGGTTCTGCAGGTAGTACGGGCTCCTCGGTGTGCCACTCCCCAAGGCTACTGCAGCCTTTAAACATAACGCCACGATCACTCCACGTTTTGCTCCATCCATCCATCGAGTTCGATCAGCTTCCCTGTCTGATGAAGAGAAACACCACCAACCTCAAAACAAGAACAGCTGATGCATCACAGGATGCGTTCAAGTTCACAACAGTTTCTGGGAGATAGGAGCTCTGAAGATGAGGGGAGTATTTCATGAATACAGACCAACTCTTGAGTTAGATGTTACACAAATGAATGAAGTGCAACAGTCTGCTGTGTTAATAATCTTTAATAGTCACATAATCTCTGTACAAATACAAACATTAAATTACAGGAAGCGGTTTGTTCAGCTGAATGTTTCCGAAGGTCCACTCAGTAAATGGAACCAAGCAGAAAACCAGAACCTCTCTGCAGCACCGGGGGGTCCAGAGTCGCTGCAGCGCGTCGAGCAAGGCAGAATGAACGCTGTGGAATGACGGCGAGCCAGGAGTGGACTGCTGGGTGTCGGGTCGGGCTCAGCAGTTGATCCCCAGGCCGGTCCAGTGGTCCGGCACCATCAGGAAGTATTTATCCATGGCCTCGCAGAAGCGAGCCCTGTACAGCTCTGGTGAAACCACGGTGGGCATCTTCCCTGCAGAGCAAATCCAGAAGCTCACCAAGAACTTTGCTCAGAAGAAACGGAACAGATTAGACCCATCATGTTTCAAACACGTTTTTTTCTTTTGCCTTAAAATCTTAAAGTACTGATGCTGTACTAAACCTCCATTTATTTTATTTTATTATGCATTTAGTTTATGACCTAAATATTTAGCTTGAACCCAAGCTAAATATTTCTATCTAGCAAGCTAAATATTAACTAAACATTTGGCTAGCTAATTAAATAAGCTAGCTAAATTTATCCAGACATTCATATTGTATATGAGGCCCGTCACGGTTTGGTTCCACCACTGCTACAAGACTTTTCCTTTTGCAAACCAATTACAGTTAAACTAAACTACAGGAGCAGTTGGTGTGAGAGACTGTAAAATACCATTTAGGTAAAGTTATTTCAATCCGTTGTCATTTTCTCTTTGGGTTTCAGACTATTGCTTTATTGTTTCATGAAGTCATTTTGTAGCAATGCTTACTGTCTTGAATATGTTTTAAATGAACTAAAGTTTTACATGTTTTTTTTCCTTACGGGTGTCACTTATTCTTCTGATAAATATTTACTTTAAGTTACACAATACACTGAAATCTGTTAAATCACAGGTCATGAATGTTATGAATGCTAATTGTAACTTTGTTTTTTTTTATCCTTCCTATGAACCTGCTAGGAAACTACAGATTCAAATTAGCCGGTCTGGCTAAATCTGGCTAATGATGATGAAGTGTCTCCTTTATGAAATAAATAAAATTCAAATATTTTGCAACTGTGACACCAGATGAACACAACTTTGAAGAACGAAGCCTCATTTTTTCCTGTTAGGTTTGTGCTGTAATCTGGTGCAGCGCATCAAATGATTGCTTTTATATTTGAGCTGTACATTATTCCTTTCCAAATAAAGTCTACTACTTCTAAATAACCCAAATTGTTGCTGTTAACTTTTGACTAACTACAAACGGCGCCCCATGAGCGTGACAGAAGATCTGCCTGATGAAGTACCTTGGCCTCCCAGAATTCCAGTGGATTTGACGACCATCTCCAGTTTCTTGTCCCAGGTAAATGTCCTGATGTAATCTGGAGCAGACGGCAGAGGAAGCACTGTCAGCACTCAGCTTCTGACCCACAACACAGAGGCCTCCACACTCACCTATGATCCCCACCACCAGCTGGTCAGTGGCGTCGTCCCGCCCCACCAGCAGGGAGTAATCGATGATGAGGTGGCTGGACAGGAAGTAGGCGTCGCTGTGGATGGCCGCCCTGAGGATGGCCTTGCAGTGGGAGCGGATGTAGAGCGGGTTGTCATGGATCAGCTTCAGGAGGTTCTCGTCCAGCAGAACCACCTCGCAGCTCTCCTTCCCGGAGTCCGTCTTCACGTTTCGATTCCTCAGAGAGCCTTTCAGGTCGAACACCTACAGGAAACCTCAGCGGTCAGGAACTTCATATAGAGGGCTGAAGGGACACTGAAGAAAATAAAAAAAGAAGTACTCTCTCTCACACACACACCAGACTACGGAGCCCCCTAAAGGACATGGGGGGGGGATGTATTTTGTGTTTCTTTGCAAGACTGAAAGTCTTTCTTACGGTGGCCACCGTACCTTCTGCTATAATATAAGGTTTTTCCATGCATGTTAGTATCTCATTTGTGAGATATCCGAAGGTTTATATCTTTTTCTTTGGGATAGAAATCCACCACAAACCTATTTGCAAAATGTAAAGGCAACATAGATCAAACATGGGCTTTCCATCCCCTTTAAGACATAAACCAAAACTTTCTATATGTAGGAAAGAAAAAGTACATCCAAATTACTTGGACTGTTTCTGAGTCATTATCACAGGGTAATAAAGTAATTGGATAGTTTTGATTGTCTCTTTGTGTTGGTAATAAAGGGCCGTTTCATCTCAGCCTTACACAGACAGACATGAACATGTGTGAATAAATCGATTTTCAATCAGTTTTTTGCACCAAAGAGCTATAAAACAAACACATTTTCTGAGAGATATTAACATTACTAACATGCATGGAAAATCCTTATGAGAACCTTATATAAAAGCAGGAAGTATGGTGGCCACCATAAGGAAGACTTTCAGTATGTCCCCTAGGAGGCTCCATACCACACACTGCCTGGCGCACACAAGATGGTCTTTATTTTTTTCTTCAATGTCCCTTTAGGGGCCCCGTACGTTCAGCAGTACTCAGAACACAACCCAGCTGTGAGCTGACCCACCTGAGCCATTTTGCGGCCGTAGAAGAGGTTCTCCATGACCAGCAGGTCCAGTTTCTTCTCGGCGTTGTTCTGGGAGTTCTTGTATCCGATCCGGTAAACTCCCAGGATCTTGGCCAGCACAGTCGGCCGCTGCGGACCAAACCTGGTTAAACGCTGAACCGCTTCGAGCTGACAAACAGGAACGGGAGCTGCTGGCGTACCTTCTGCTGCACAGCTCCAGTGATGTAGGTGAAGTAGTGCGGAGCAAAGTCCAGGAAGGACTGGACCTCCAGCCGGGGCATCTGCTTCAGGATGAAGCGGTCGTCTGGAGGAGACAAGGCAACGGGAGTTTGAATTTTAAACCAAAGACCTGAGCAGATGGAGCAGCCTTCCAGAGACTTCCTGTCTAACCTTCAGTGGCGTAGAAGACGGCTCCGGACTTCCCTCCCCGGGCCTGCCAGTTCACACAGTGGGACAGCGAGCGGACAAAGTCCTCCTCGCTGCTCTCCATGATCTCCTCACGCATCCTGTGGAACTCCTCGGCGTAGTAGATCCGACAGTAGAACTTGGCGTTGGCGTCTGAGAACTCTGGGCAGGAAATGACAAATGCTGAGATCTAACAGGAGGTGTGATCCGAGCCCAGAGAAGTGATGTCCTCGTAGCATCTACATCTGTTAGACCATAGAGCTGGATTTGATTCAGCTGATAAGCAGCACTTTGTTGATTTACATCAGCTTACCATCCGTTTTTACTTTTCTTAAATTTATCCAAGAATGTATTTCAAATCCAGATATTTGATTCTGTTTGTCCCAGAGAAATTCAGAGACTCACGGAGCTCGATGTGTGGGTTCACCGTCTGTTTCTTCTGCTTATCTGCTGAATCGGCATCCTCTGAAAATGGGTGGGGGGGGGAAAAAAAAAAAAACGGAAAGCTTAAAGAATTTTCCCATCTGTCAGTCTGCAGTGAAATGCTGCTTTTGCTTCGTTGGAACGTGTGGATCCGTACTGAGAGGCTCGCCGTCGGCGCTGCTGCGACTCTGCTGCGCCGCCAGAGAATCGCTGGGCCTCGCAGGGCTGCTCTTCACCCGACTCTCCGCACTGCACACACCCAGAGGAACCAGAGGTCAGACCTGCTGACTCAGCGTTCTGAGACGCGCTGACATTTAGTCATTTAGACTAAATATCATCTAGACAAACTATTTCAGGCAGTTTGTTGTATCAAACTTTTGTTCAGCCACCGGAATGAGATGTTGCGATTGTTTCTGCGGCACTAATTTAGACATTTTTTAAGGACTTTTTATGATATTTGTGCTAACGAATGACGTTAAATGTGACTTTTTATCAAACACTATATGGGGATTCAACTCGACATCAAGTAAGGCTGAGGCAGTAGTCTTTTAAACTCAATGTTTCTGGCCAATTTTGAGAAAAATTTACAGTAAAAAAAAAAACCTGAGAAAACTGTGGGAATCTGTAGATTTTGTGTGAACTGGAGGGACTTAGTCATGTAATTTGGAGTTTAGAGGGCCACATAAAAAGCTACAGCGGGCCACATTTGGCCCACGGGCCTTGTGTTTGACGGCCGAAGCCGTTCACATAACATGAAAGCCGAGTACCTGGCAGGCTGCTGAGCGTCGTCCCCGGCTGCGCTGGACGACTTGGACAGGTCGTCCAGCGCCGTTTTGTACTCTTTGCAGCTGGGGGACAACAGAACCGAACAGCAGGTCAGCAACTCTGAGGTGGAGCAATCAAAGGGTAAAGGGGGTGAAAGGTCACCTGAGAGCGAAGGCGATGATGGAGCTCGGCTCACGCTCGCACACGGCGATTGGCACCCGCTCGTGTTCGTACATCAGGTAATGTTTATCTGGATCACTGAAACACACACACACACCGCCATCTCATTAAGCACTTCTCTATTAACTGCAGGGTTCACACACATTTCGATTCCAAAACGGCACATTTTACAAGAGATCAAATCTCATTCTTGTCCATTTTTATAGCAAAAATACAAAGTTCACAGTGGATATACAAAAAGATGGATGTCTGAACCCCTCTTCCAGCTCAGGAACCGACTCTGATACGACACTTACAACGGGATAGGGATGGGGTTGTAACTGTTGCCGGGCAGAAAGTTGGCCAGGATGGCTTTCATGGTGGATTTCTCCTTCACCTGGCTGTCAGTGGAGCCCAGCAGGTGGCCTTCAAACACATCTGGAAGGCCACAGAATCAAAACATGAAGAGCAGAAGCAGAAATGATAAAGAGAATGTGCAGGTCAGAGTGAATCTGTGAACCTTCTGGGATGCTGACAGAGTCCGGTTCACTGAAACTGGGTCCAGTTGTGGTGGAATCAGCTCCGGGGTCTCCAGGTGACGGAAGCAGGGACGAGGTGGTTGAGGGCAGTGGGCACAGGTGGCGGTCCTCTGATGAGAGAAAAACAGCAGCTTCACACAAAACACCACCTGCAGGAAACCTTTTATTAGGACAAAGAATGTGGAGGTTATTTGAACCCACCTTTCTCCCCATTCTGGACCACAGGGGACGGGTTCCGAGGGGAGGAGTCCAGAGCGCTCTGTATAGCACAAAAACATGGAGGATTAGCAGCCAAAACACTGCAGCTGCCCACACTGGACAGGAAGCTCATGAGGGTCGGTCAGCTGAATAACACATGGTCTCATTTCAGATGCTTCCTGTCCGGTTCAGAAGGGAAGTGAGGAACCAGAGAGCTGGAATATGAAATACTACAACAAAATAAAAACTAGCTAGCTCGGTCAGGAAAAACTACAAAAAATGGTTCATTCCTTAATAATCAGCTTTTTCGTCAAACTATAGGAAACTGGATGCTTTCCAAGGTTAGAAGACACAGAGGAGGCGTGAGCAGCATTTCTACATCTCAGCACAAACTTCTGTGCTGCTAACCAGGCCTGATGGCTACAGCAGCTAGTGGTGTCTGAGCACAGCAGCGATGCCCACCTTGGTGTCGTCAGTGGTGTTGGGTCGGTGTCTGCCTGGACTCGGCGGGACAGACAGACGCTTCCTGCCCTTCTCCTGCTGGAACAGGTCCTGGAGTCTGCAGGAGAGAAAAAAAAAAACAATCAGGAGTTTTAATGAAGCACAAGATGCTTCAGTGTTTTTTCTAAGGGCGCGGTCATAATCTGTGACGGCTACCAGGCTGAAAAAGGCCTGTGCAGTTTCAGGTCGGACTGGTTTTATTTTTTTATTGAACTGTTTGAAATTTAAATTTCCACTCCAGTGAATACTGGTAAATGCACTAAATGATTTGCACGTTTTCATCTCGGTGTAGAATCCTGGAGTTCCCATCTT
>NW_015114381.1:128220-139109 GCF_001443285.1 Poecilia latipinna | reverse complement strand
CATGACTTGGCATGTTCAACCCTAGGGTCAGGCTATGCAGGGCTCAAACTACAAAGAAAAAAAGCAAGCAACGTCTCAAGCTACACACACATCAGACAGCAAGGTCAATGTGAAGACTATCACACTATTAATAAAACATAGACAAAGTAACTGAGCTGCAAAAGGGTAGGGTGGCTTCTCTGGGTCAGGGACCAGGTCCTGTCCCAAGCAGTGGATGGATAGATGGTCATTAAAATATCTAACTCACTCTGTGCTAATACAGCCTGTAAGCAGTTGTGTTAAATAGATTCCAAAGATAAGCAAAATAAAATGAGTAAAATTTATAATGTGCTTTACAATATTGAAGCATTACTTTATTTTTTTTTTCTGGCATGTATACCACTAATAACTCTGAGATCTTTGCTAAGCAAGTGGATTTCATTAGCATGCAACTACAAGGGCTCAATCATATTTTCATAGATGCTCCCTTCTTTTGCTCAACATCTCTTACACACACAGTTTTTTGAACTGTGGGAACCACTGAACCAGAATCTTGAGGATTCTGCGTCTCATGTGTGCCTCATTTATGAATGACTCTGGAATTGTGATATAATCAGGCTGTCCTCCCAATCAAGTCCACTTCACTGAGACAAAGTTTGTGAATGAAAGTAGCAGTGGAGGCCAACAGGCTCCTTTTGCCTCACTGCATATTCTAAATCATTTTGCATGAGTGATCCAAAAATAAACTCCCTTCTCCCTCTGATGAAGTTCCATTTATAGCCACACACACACAAAAAAAAGATCAAAAGCAACTTCAGTTCCCAACTTCACTTCCAAACATTTTCCTCTCTCTGGCAGACTGATGTCACTGTGCATGTTAAAAGGGATTCTGAACATTTTCAACTAAAACAATCTGCCCAATTTCTCTACAATCTAAATCACCAAGATCAATAGCTCAAAACAGATTACTTTTAACTATTAGAGTTCCCATACGGTATGCCCATTTCTAACACACACACAGTCTTACAGTATCTGTGTTGAAATGTGGACTTTGAACTCTAGGGTTACGCGTATGAAGTAACATCAGGTAGCCTGTTCAAATGTCAAGGTTTGATCAGTGAGCAACATGGGAAAATGGACAGTATTCAATCTGATTTGATAATCCACTCGAACCATAATCCAGTCACAAGATTTACTAAAGTTTACAACCAAACTGTCTGATCATTCCATCGTGTTCAACATACCAGAAGGCAGTCACCCGCATTTTCTGCTAGGGCAAACAAGATAGGTCAAGAGATGTGTGTGCGCTGCTGCAAAATGGGAAGACAAATATAGATTCAGCAGATGTGAATTATTAAAATATGTTAGAAAAACGGCTGCATGGCAGTGTCACAAACTACTATGTTAATTTTATCAAATAAAACTTCGGTATACACATATTTTGTAGCTACGATTAGTTATGCAGACCAACAGCATTTTAAGAGTATGGACAATAAGTTTGTGATAAATGTATAAAGTTTATCAGATTTGGCTTTTTCTTACCTTCCTTTTTGCAAACTTGATTCAGCACATTATCATTCATTGCAATTCTATACATTTCTCAAACAGACTGGATACATTGTAGCTGGGAACAAAGAAAACAACTGCAACTAGTGACAGTTGAATAGTACACATTGTCCTGATACTGGCACAGCTATTTTCTGATTTGCAAGGCCTTTCTAAGTGTTATATACAAAGCACAATCTAGTGAGATGGTGTCTTCACTCTAAAGACTGTCTGTTCCTTAAGTCAGTACCGAAATGGGAAAAAGGGCATGTAGGTATGCAGACATTTGCAACAAGATTTTAAGTCTTCAGGAACGGGTGTTGCAGATCAAAATGAAAATAATATACCACATATATTTATTGGTCAGAGATGGGATAAAATGTTTCCCCAGATTTGGATAAAAATAAAAATGTGTTGATGGTTATGGCTGTGGGCAGGAAGGATCTTCATAGCAGTCTGTATTACAGTGTTTCTGAAAAAGCCTAAGAGAAACTCTGCAATTTCACCATACTATCAAATGGTAATTGAATTAAATTACATGCCGTTTTAGGTTTTAGAAGACAAACTGTCTTACTTAGTTTTCAATAAATAGGGTCAGTTATTGGACATGGCGATCACCAGTCTGAGCTTCTCTGTCCAACTGATAGGTGCATCTTTATGATGACATATTTCTACTCTCGCTGTAATCCGATTAACAAGAGAAGTATAATAAAATATAGACCTGACAGACAGATGTAGATATATCTTATATCAAAACAATACATGTTGGGTTGCTAGTACAACAATATGCAAGATTTGCTGTTATCATTTAACGTCTCTTAAACGTTAAATGATAACAGCATTTCACTTCACCAAAACCTTATCAAAAAGACTCATTGTCACTTTTTTCTGCATGATTAAGACCAGTTTTAACTGCGATATTACTTGACATTAGTGTTTCCAGCCTTCTGGACTCTCACCTGCCCACTTTCCCAGTTTGTTGGGGGAGATCAGTCTTCCGTTGCCCAGCACCCACACCCTGAAGCCGGACAGTAGCCGGTACACGGAGCACACGGACAGCCAGGCCGCGGTTAGAGCACCCAGCCAGAACAGCGGCGCTTCCACGGCCTTACACATGGCTTCTCCGCTGAAAGACATTCCCGCACCGGTCCTTCCTCTGTCTCTGCTCTGTGGTGACACTGACACCTGGACTTCTAACCTCTTTACTAATTAAACAGGCGCTGCTCAAAGTGCAAAGGGAATCCCAGCTTAGACGCCCGAGTCAGACGCTTCCTCATGTGTGTTTCGCTGCTGGTGATTGGGTCCTTCTTCTTCTTCTTCTTCTTTTGTACGTTTCTTAGCAACAGTGAAAAACCGAAGCATTATCACCACCTACCGTTGAGCAACATGTCAAGAATTCAAACTGTTCAATGATCGATAACTGGACCATTCTCTTTTTCTCTGGAAATGAACGATTTTTTTGTGATACAGATATTTTTCTTGAGTTGTTTTTTTTAATTATTATTATTATTTTATATTCTATCTTATACTCTGGAATAAAATAGATATCTGGCTATATCTTTTCACTTTTGAACAACGGGATTTTAATTTAAGCTTATTTTATTTATTTATAGATATAAAGACCCTATTTATAATTTACTTAACTCTACAGCTCTGTATCTGTATGCCTTTTTTTTTTGTTTTGCTTTTTGTTTGATTGTTGTTGTTTTTTCCCCACTATATTTACACTAGTAAATCTTTAAAATACAAGGTGTCATTTCAGGAGAAACCCTTTTTGAATATATACGTGCAAAAAAGCCAATATGCTAAAAAATACTAGTCAGTACAGTTCATAACCAATTAACTAAAAACCATAAACCAATGAACTAACACACACTCTTGCACTCAATACATTGCAAACTCTTCTTTCTATGTGGTGTTTGTACTTGCCATCTAATTTCTTTTTTATATCTCAAGATATTTTAAAAATGTATTATAATTCTGAAGTACTCCATTGTATTTAATAATATATATTTAGTTATTATTTTTATTTTTTTGTCATTTTTTATTATACCACTGATTTGCAACAGCTGATTTTCAACTACATCTTTAAATTCACAGATTTTACAGAATTTTAAGTTTATTTAAATATTTATTTATTTGATATATTTGGTACTTGACTTAACTGTACAATCAAATCTACAAGTTATGTGGTAGTGGATATGAAGATAAGGTGTGTATGCTTTATATTTAAAAGTAATATTAGACATTTGCTTGTTTGTCTACCTCTTTGCTTATAGACATATGAAATTGAATATGCAATACTGAATTTCACCAACATGACATAAATCATGTTGGTATGAACATGATTTATATCTTGCATGATTTTTGTACTAGATTTATCATGTTAAGGAAACCAGTTAAAAAAAATTAAAAACTGAACAATTGAGCTGTATATATAATAAAATGAAATAGCCTATGTTTACTCTGATTGTATTTTAATAATTTCTTGATTGTGTTGGAATTATATTTTTCATCTCAAATGCCGATCAATGATTTCACTTCACTTGTATTATTTGACCGATATTTTATACAACACTGTTTAATTTTTACCTTTCTTTGGGTTTTTGTGCTTTCATGCATCTATGGGTTATGTTGTTAGATTTGTTGATTAACATATTAGAGAACCTTGATCCCTTGTTCAAAAATAATAAACCTTAAGTCAGCAATGGCACTAAAAAATGCACAAGGTCACAATGTGAATAGGTTTAAAACTTTATGAATGTCAATACAACTCCTTCATTTTTTAATAAAACACATAATTATGTCCAAGTTAGTGTACAGATGCAAACACATACACACATACGCACACACACACACACACACACACACACACACACACACACACACACACACACACACACACACATACGCATAACATAGTTCAATCAAGTGAAGCAGACATCAGTGGTCTATAACGTTAGTGTGAGCGTTACATAAGCGCATTGCTACTAAAAATAGAAATGCACCAATTGTAAACATGGGTCTAAACTGTCGGCTGTGGACTTTCAAAGGAACCTGAATGAAATTTAAATCAGAGCATTGTCTCGGTCGCAGATGGACCGGCAGCTGATCCTTACTGTGAATGCCCCAAGGCAAGTCCTGTGAGTCTGCTGCTCATGCCTCAGTGAGTGAGCGTGTTGTAGGTAAGTGAGGAGTGTTGATTTCAACTGTTGCATTGATTGGTTCATGAAAAAAGTGCCAAGCTTGTTAATATATTTGTACTTAAAATGTCTGTAAAACAGTGCTGCAGGCCGATGATCACACATTCTTACTTTTCTGGGCTTTCCTTTTGTTTTATGCTTATTAAACTCTACTTTATTGTTTAGTTACTTTGCAGGCTTACAATGACAATAATAAACTCTTGTTTTTGTATACTCTTTATTGCATAAATTCAACTAAACTTAGAACAAAATTAATAAAATAAACATAATTTACACTGGCTTTCATTTACATATTCACAATGTGGATATTATATCTCCTAATTTAGTGTAAACTGCTCATGTTATCTGGATCTCCTTCTGTTTTTTTATTGTTAATCAGAATTTACGTGAACAGTGATTACATGTTAGCAGTGTTTAATCTATATTACTTGAGCATTGATATATTAGCAAAGTTGACAAAGTAAACTCACCAATAATACAAAAGTTTAAAAATATATATTTTTATTTGAATAACGATGCAATCTATACACAACTTCACACACCTAAAAAATAACCATAATAATAATAATAGTAAAAAAAAAAAAAAAAAAAAAAGCAGAGTGAGATATGAAAACTCAAATAAGGGAGTTTTCACTGTTTGATTGAAAACATAGGAGTAAATACATTTACCATACATGTAGAGCTTAAAACAAAGATGGTCATTCACATAACTTCTGACATATCAGTTTTATGTTACCAACCTTATTAGAGAGGGAAAAAAAGATTCATACTACAACTACTTTCCAATGAGCCCAAAAGAGTGAGATATATATATATATTTTTTCAATTCAGTGTTTGATACATGCTGGTCTTTGGTGACATTAGTACCATGTCACGTCTTTGTGGGAGCTTAACACAGTATTCACATTAACTGTGCAGCAGAATGTCTTTCCACCTAGAACACATCCATCCATCCATCTACCAATTCATCCATCCATCCATTGTATACCCCTGCTTATCCTTGCAGGGTTGCTGGGGTAGGGGTGACCTATCTCTAGCGGTCAATGGGCGAGAGGTGGGGCACACCCTGGTCAGATCGTCAGTCTGTCATAGACATGCACGACACACACTCACTCCTGAGGGCAGTTTAGAGAGACCAATTGGACACATGCATGCATGGGTTCAATCAATTTAGACTGCTGCTTGTAAATAACTATGATGATCAGAATGTCTCCCATCCAGATACATATACACTCCTAGTACCGTTAAACTGCTTCTAATTAAAATCCAAGCTCATACTGTGTACAGAAATAAAGAATTAAATAATGAAAGAGAAGGAAAAAGACTGTATAATGTCAAAGATCGTCACAGTCATAACAGTTAATGTTGATTCATAGTTCTTGTTTTTATTTATGAAGAGTTAAAACACGTTCTGGTGGATTTTCTCATGAAAAAGGAGCATAAAAAAAATACATTGTAACCCTGCAAAAAAAAAACAAAAAAAACAAAAAAAAAACACGAAGAATAAAAAACATTTTCAGCTTCTAAACATTGTTTATTCCAAGTTTTAAATCCACTTAAATTGTCACATGATAAAAATATACTTTAATTCCCCTGCTTTTTCAAGGGACTGTGACCGATGTGCAGACGCTGATCTGCATGAGATGGAAAATTGCAAAGAAAGGGATGAATCACAAACATGATGCTCCTTAGTTTGTGAGGAATTGGATAAATTTGACTATTTCTAGGAAAAAGTGTGAGGGGAGTTTACTGCCCATGCTCCCCGACATGGGTAAAATATCAGCCTCATAGTTATTTAAAGGAGCTTTAAGATTAATGAACAGTTCAGTCACTTACGTCAGCGGCATATTGGGAAAAAAAATCATGTGTGAAATTTGTTAGAGGAATAAACAAAACATTCAGATGTTGTATAAATTGTTCAGTGCTATGAAACACAAAAAATATTATGTATGGAGAGTTTAATAAAAGATGTGGTAAAGTGTGGAAGGTAAAAAAGCAATAACAAGAACACAAAAAGTTAAATCATTTGCCTGAATATTCAGAAACCAACCTATTAATACAGCGCATGAATAGAACACCTAATCACAGCTTGCAAAAATAAGAAGACACAAATTAATTTGCTTTCTAGTGGAATTTTTAGTATTTACATCATTAATAGCTAGATAGAAAAAAAAAAAAACTCTTGATGTCTTAATAGACTCAATTGAAGTGCAGTTTAAAGATGAGAAGGCAGACATTCTTGACCATCTCACAAAAGTAAAACCAGAATATGATGCAAATTTTTGTTCACATCTTTTCCAGGATTTGTTCACATCTTTTCCAGGATTTCCCACTCACTGTAGTCCTGCTGATCTAGATGTTATTTGGTCACTGCTGCTGTCTTCAGGTGTTGTGTGCTGTATTTGTGAGTTAAGTGGGGAGCCTGGGAGTTAAAGCGGTAAGAAAAATTAGAAAGTGAACACAACGTGAGGGCGCAGAAACAGTAAAAATCAAATTTCTTTTGCTGCGTCAAACAGAAAAATGATTTGAAAACATGCGCACGCTGGCGTGACGGAAGATATATGATGAACATGGATAGATTCAATAGATAATTTCTATTTTCAGATTAAGTGTATGTAATAATATAAAATGCACATGAAAAGTGTGTTGAAAAAGAAAGCAATTTAGTATTTGTATTGATGTCTCAAAATTCAAAAATCTAAATATATACCATATTTTGGATAACTTATTACACGTTAAATTCTGGGCATAATGATAATTGTTTTTATTTTCTCCCACTTATTACATTATGCAATCTTTCCCATGCAGCTGTTTACAATTGAGATAGAGCAATATAACAAAATTTAAACATGCTGAGATTAGATAGATAGATAGATAGATAGATAGATAGATAGATAGATAGATAGATAGATAGATAGATAGATAGATAGATAGATAGATAGATAGATAGATAGATAGTTAAGTGCAATCAATATGTTTTTAAATAAATAAAATATATGTGTCCAAAACATAAATTATTTTCTATTTAACAACTCTTCTGAAATCTAGATATTTTTTTCTTAAATTTCTTTATCCCTCCACCCTCCCCTTTGCACAGCTAAGCAACATTTTGCGTAATTGTGCAAACTGCTGAAGAGTAAACTGTGTATAAAAGGTGTGTGCATCTTCGTGTTTGCCTTTTCCTCCTTCAGTAGATGCAGAGACATAATAGTTGTATTTAAGTATCGAACCAAACGTCTAGCTATTACATTCAAACACTGCCTGTGTGTGCGGAAGCACTTTGAGGGTCCAGCTCTCGTTGTTACAACACACCAGAGAGCCCGTTTTGACAGCAGCAGTGTGACTCCTCCATCCAAAACAACACGAGCGACGTTAACGTCCTCCACGAATGCTTTTTGGGGTAAGGGCTTCCCGGATTCATGTATGCACAGCAAGCCCAGACCGCAAAAAGATTCGTGACGGACAGCTGCTATAAATCACAGTGAATCTCAGGTCCACGACTCCTCGGGGGTCTTCATCCTCAAAGTGTCTTCAGCTTTTGCACTGTCGTTTGACTTGTTCATTGACTGAATTGTGTCTAATCTGAACACTCGTCTAACTGGTATTGGCTTTGCAGCAACACGCAGCCTTGTTATTAAAAAGAGCGGCGATGAAGAGAGGCGGTATCTTATCGCCGTTATAGACTTTAACACGCAGCAGAGGAATGCTTGTGGTCTGATTGGACACGGTACCCAGTCATCCACCAATAGGGATGCAAAGAAAAAGAGCACCTAAAAGCAGGAGGCCAAAGCACCTGACAGTTTCTTGACTACCTCTGCTCTCATGGTCATCAGAGCGGTTTAAAACAATCAGGCTGCAGCTGAAAACGCACGACTTTTCATCACAATCAGATGTGTGGATCCAAACCGGGCGTGTTACTCGGAGCGCATTCATCTTAAATAAACATAAAGTTTTATTTCATTATTTGCAAAGGGTTAATTTTGGCTCCAAATCACCAGCTGCTGATGTAGGGGCCCCACCCTCGCCTCGTTTTCATTGGGCCGCCCAGTCTTTCAGTCGAGGACGCGTCTCCCCAGCCTGTCACGATTCTCCCCATCTGTCTCGAGCGCACCGGAGCCAGACGCCACTGACGCAGCACGCGCCTTACTCACTTTTAGCAGTCACGACTCGAGGCTCATCGTGCACAAAAGGGAGGAGAGATGAAAAAAAAAAAAATTTTTTTTGCAAACGGCTTCAAATTCTAAATGTAGTATTTGGTGTGAGGCGTCGAACTGCTCTCCCTTCAGTTTAAGCATAAAAATAAAATCATGTTTATTCACACAGCGGTAATGCGTGAAGATCAAAACCCATCAAAAAGCATAAAACTCTGGTGCATCAAACTAATCAGAGCTGCCCATGGCGGTATTCGTTGCACTGGGTGTAAACCAGCAACCGCTACCTGAACCGCTTCAGCACCGCTACCAGAAGGACAGCTCCCTTTACACTTCTTGGCTGAGAACCACTCAACAAATCTCAGAATGAGGATCATTAGGTAACAACAGCAAGAATACTGACAATTCATCTCTCATAAACAGGGAGAAGACTAATTTGCCTATTTTAATAACAGTGTCTGAGGGTGATCCCCGTGTAGCTGTAAGCACACACCGGTTGATGTTCCTTCCAGCAAGCTGCAGAAATAGCAGCAATTCTTACGAAAAAGCTCTCCTTAAATGCTATGTGTTTCAAGAAGGCGACCCATCCTAATCAAAGAGTTGCAATGCTCAAAATTTTACGTAAAAAGAACAACAAGGAATAATACTGATGCAGAATACTGGGATAAAAAGGAAACAGGTGCATTCAGAAAAAGGTTAGAACAACTCACCGTTGTAGCTGCAGAGATTCTGATAAAAGCATCGAAAGAAGGTTTTAAAAAATGGACTAAACACCCTATTTGTCCATTAAATCTGCTCCGGCTTTTCTCTTCTCTCACTGTACTCTTGAATGGTATGCCTTTTATAGGAGTGATGCCCCCTATCTATTTCTGGATCACGATCCAACCCCGTTTCTATTTTTAGCTCGCGCGTGATGAAAAAAGAAAAGCTCGCAGAGGTTCCTTGGAGGAATTTCGAGCGTGCGGCGTTTGAGAGCGAGCGCGAGCCTTGTTTGCACGGTGGGCTGCACGCACGCACGCGCAAGCCCACCCGCATATTGTCCAATATATAGTGATCATGATTTCCACAAGGAAACCACTCGGACCGGGTTTGCAAACAAGAGTTAATAATGTGCAAAATTTGACGCTTAGAAAAAAGAATGATAATAGTAATAATAATAAAAATCATAATTTGTCGCTGGAAGCACGGTGGCACCCTCATCTCCCAGCGCGCGCGTGCATCCATGCGCGCAGAGACGCACCCACCATGTGGAAAGGGGAAAAAATATGGCGAAAATAGTCAAACGAAGCTATAATTGTAGAGCTCGGTGGTGGATAATTGGGTGTCCTTTTTTATTTTTAATGCCTAAACAAATGGATAACTAAAACAGACTTCCTTCTGCTGCGGGCTGCGTCAGTCACACAGGCATTGACGTCAGGTAGAGAATCTCCCACTTTGAAGGTGGAAGCAAAGCCTGCTTTTGCCTTTAATGTGAACAAACACCATCGAGGGCCCAATTAGCCAGTAAAAATGTAAACGAGTAGAGGATGAGCCAAAAGACTAGCCTACACCTCTTTCAATAGACCGAAGCGGCCGCGGTATGGTGACTCTAAAGCCTCTGTTTTATTTCACATAGAGCATCAGGAGCAAAATGGTGAGTAATGTGAGAATGGACTCGTATAAAGATTGCAAATGTGCTTAAAATGGACTTCAGGTTGGGTTTACTCCTTCGAAACAACCACAAGTGGCCCTCCGACTGATAATGCGGAGCAGCACAAAAAGGTGGAGGGTTGCCGCGGTCTCAGTCCTGCAGACTCCCCCCCTGCATAGGGCAGAATGCTGAAACGCGTAGTAACGGAGCGGCGCTTGGCCGACCGATGATGCTATTTTTAACTCCCATACTCAACACGCCTGGCGCTGCGGGTTTCTCTGCTCAAGGTGTTACTGTACTGGAAGCGGGATATTAACCCACGCCTGCTTTCATCGAACAAATTACAGCATTTCCAGAATAAAAATAGAAATTAAATAAAAA
>NW_015114381.1:126765-127289 GCF_001443285.1 Poecilia latipinna | reverse complement strand
TATATACATGTATAATATAGGATACATTTATTGGCCAACTGATTTATCGACCAATTAATTTCTGGGTGCCGATTTCCTTAATTTTGGGGGATCGTGATTGTCCGATACTTACACGTGAAGCCCATCTTATCCCCTAATCTTATCTTCATCAGCAAATGTTTATAAATCAGCCTCTGTCCTCTTCTGCTCTGCAGTGAGAGGTTTGACTGACAGACCAACCAGGTCAGGTCTCAAAGTTTACAGTTAACAATGTTCACCCCACTGTTGCAACTCAGTGACTTTCTTGCTATATTTAGCAACATTTCAGACAAAAAAAAAAAATAATAATATCAACCAAAATCAAAATCAGCAGGTCAGACTTTTTAAAGATTGGTAACAAGGGATCAGCCAGAAAACTGCAATCGGTGCAGCCCTACACATATATTCATGACATTGTTTGATTAAATAAATTTCTCTTAAGCGTTACTCCAATAGCTAAAAATTTAATTTATACCAGGTGAGTCTTTCTCCCTTGAGAATGTGGA
>NW_015114381.1:115156-125006 GCF_001443285.1 Poecilia latipinna | reverse complement strand
TATATATATATATATATATATATATATATATATATATATATATATATATATATATATATATATATATATATATATATATATATATATTTTTTTTTTTAAACCGTGTCTCTTTAAGAATGGAGACACTGTCTCATTCATTAAAGCTGCAACCTGCAGGATTTTCATGGCATTGCATTTGCAGGAGAGTGAACTTTCGCTTCTTTTTCTGTCTTATTAACGTTTTCTGATTACACTGCAGCTACGATGTTCACTCTTGTCTCTCTGTTTTAAACATTCAAATGTTGTTGTTTTTTTTTTTTTAAATAAAAGACCAATTATTCATAATGCTGACCCACTCATAATATTTGCAATACAGTGGCTAGCCTTTCACAAGGAAACTGAGACTATAAATATTGTTTATATAATAATCTATAAATCTGAGAAATTTTATATTTTGAATTCAGATTCCACCCTTTTTCCTGGTTTGATTAATAGAAGTCCTGAAACTGAAACAGTGAGATTTTAGCCTATCAGATGGTGATAGAGCAATGAGGGAAAACTAAAACAAGTAGGTGAGAGGTCTGTAGTTATAGAGAGGTCTGATATACTTTGCATAATATCAGAGGCTGTTTCTGAACATTTGTGCTTTCTACAGTAACAAGGACTTTGGTAGATATGCAGTTTCTGATCTGATATATAACTTGGATATGTATAGACTTACTTACAGTAAGTATTTTATTTATGTTTGAACAGTGCAGAAAATGTATAATGTCTCATGCATATTGACTTGGCCTACAAATGGCACAGCAGGCTCTGCAGATAAAAACTAACATTAACACAATGAACAGGGCCGGCCCAAGCCTCCATGGGGCCCTAAGCGAAATGTGGTTTTGGGGCCCTCCAGTTCTGCTAACAATGTGGACTGACTGCAATCAGCAGTCCGATCATTAGATCATTCACACATCTGCTATAAACTTATTGCATCTTTGGCTGTTTATATTATATACATGTATAATAGGATACATTTATTGGCCAACTGATTTATCGACCAGTTGATTTCTGGGTGCCGATTTCCTTAATTTTGGGGGATCGTGATTGTCCGATACTTACACGTGAAGCCCATCTTATCCCCTAATCTTATCTTCATCAGCAAATGTTTATAAATCAGCCTCTGTCCTCTTCTGCTCTGCAGTGAGAGGTTTGACTGACAGACCAACCAGGTCAGGTCTAAACATTTATAGTTAACTACATTCACCCCACGGTTGCCAACAGTGACTTTCTTGCTATATTTAGCAACATTTCAGACAAAAAAAAAAATAATAATATCAACCAAAATCAAAATCAGCAGGTCAGACTTTTTAAAGATTGGTAACAAGGGATCAGCCAGAAAACTGCAATCGGTGCAGCCCTACACATATATTCATGACATTGTTTGATTAAATAAATTTCTCTTAAGCGTTACTCCAATAGCTAAAAATTTAATTTATACCAGGTGAGTCTTTTTCCCCTGGAATAGGGACCGGTACTGGACTGATTCTGAGGCTTCAAATGATTTTAATAGAAGTTTCACATAACTACCACATTTCTATACATTATCAACTATATATTATTGTAAAAACAAATCACTTCACAGTGAAATTGTGTGTTTTTGATATTTTTAGTTTGCACTAATTGTTTTGATAAATGCACTAGCTGTTGCCCAAATGCTAAGTGATGTGAGAAATGCACCAAAGCGACTGAGAAAAATTAAATTAGTGGGGGGTTAAATAGTTGATGATTGTAATCAAATTGTAATCAAGTAACATAAGTATTACTTGAAATTATTACTTGATTAAAAGTAAAAAAGAAAATGCAATGCTATATAACTGCGACAAGAAATACATTTTTCTAAAGTAACTGAAGTAAGGGCAAAAGAGTAAATGTTACTACCTATCTCTGATTGCTTTACATGTAAAGGCATAATAAAAACAATTAGATCTGTACTAGGCACTAATGTCACATACATTGTATTCTCTTTTAACTTTAGTCCTTCTGTGGGTAATCAATGCTAAACGTGAAGGCCCAAGAAGTTTGATAGAAAACCTCAGTAAACACCACTACTATGACGCATTAACCCAGCAAACCAGTCATGGATCATCTTTGAAGATGTTTAAAGCACAGTTAAGTGATTAAACATTACACAAAAGGCTTAAACATTTCACAAACCACTATTCAATCTGAAATGCAACAATGAAAATAGTGTAGTACAACTACAATCCTACCAACACATGGCTGTTCAACTAAAATGACAGGCCTGGCAAGGAGAACATCTGGCAGAGTGGCAGCCATGATAACCCATGAACAGTTGCAGAGATCCACAACTCAGGGGGAACCTGTGGGGAGGATAACTGTTAGTCATGGACTTAGAAACCCATGGAAGAGTGGTAAAAAGAAAGACAATTTTAAAAGAATGCTGTGACATGCTTGCTGTGCCATGCGCAGCAAGCATGATAGCATGTGAAGAAAGAAGTTCTGGTCTCTGGATGAGACCAACATGCAACATGCAACCACACACTGTTCAGTCTGAAACATGGTGATGACAGCACCATGCTGTGGGGATGTTTTTTTTTTTTTTTTTTTGCTGTTACATGGAAGCTGGTCAGAGTTGATTTGAAGACAGTTGAAGTCACATCCAGCGCAAACCTGGAAGGAAATATGTTGGCGTCTGCCAAAAACTTGAGACTAGTGGAGAGGTTAAGATTCCAATTGAATGGCTTAGTTAAACCATATTCTTGTGTTTGCATATTCCAGTCAAAGTCCAGATCTAAATCTAACTCAAAATCTGTGGTAAGGCCTTGACCCAGGTTGGAAAACAAGTCCAAATCATCACCCCTCACCAAAATGGTTGACAACTGGTAGTCTGTGATACTGTTAGATTTGGTTTTCTTCAGACATAGTACTCTCTATCTTCGACAAGCATCCAAAAAAACCTTCTGGAGTCTAATATGTTGTTCTTGGGTTCTTTGCTGTCTGCTTGAACATTGCATGCTCTGAACCAATGGGGAACTTGTCATGAGGCCTTTTCCCGAGAAAATAGTGATGGCTTTAACTGTTTTCCATTTGTAAATTACATTCTCACTGCAGATGAAAGGTTTTAAACTGTTTGGTAAAGGGTCTTATATTAGCAGCAGAATTTTGAATGAAGTGTAAGGGACTCATTGGTGAGCTGTCCATAGTGCTGAAGACCTGTTCACATTGGGGTTTAGGATGATGTGCACAAGGCTGCAAGATGTTTTGGACATCAATTCACTAAAAATAAAATTAATCAACAATCCTTTTGAGATATGTTTTTTTATTCTTTTTTTTTTAAGTGAAAACATTCAATTTCCTGTTCCTAATCTTTATTATACAATGTCTGCATATTCTCTGTAAATACACTCACTGGAACATGACTCTGGGATACATGCTGTTAAAATGATCAGGTGATGAACTAACAATAAATATGTGTTGTGTTCCTGCAATACTTAGCTTTAATAAAAGTGAGAAGAAAGTACCTGCTATAAGAAATTCAACATGAAATGCCAGTAAATATATTGTTGCACCATATTTGCACCATAAACTATTATTAAAAACAAAGCAAAGCCCACATTGTAGATACATGCATCCATGTATGTATTTACTTACTTCTTGCAGAGTTCCCAGGGATCTGGTGTCTATTGTCAGCCATCAATAGGCGGGAGGTGAGGTGAACTTTGGAGGTACCTTAAATACAACCTGACAACATAACAGACATTTCATAACTAAGCACAGCAGCAACAATTTCAAATGGGATCTTTGACCAATTAGTTTCTCGTTGTGAGTCACAAAGGAAAATGCTTTGTAGGTATGATTTTGCAACTTTGCATTCTCCTTCAACACCTCTAGAATATTCCTTTATATCTCCATAATCTATAAGAAGGCAACTTCTGAGATTCAATGTTATAATTTACTGTCCAAAAACAGCCCCTCTTCCTTTTTCTTTTTAGTATACGAACAAAACTTGAGACATGGTTCCTGCTGTTTTGTTATCAAGTACATATAATTTGTTGTTCAAGAGTGTGCTCTGTTTGGAAGTAACAAAAGTCAAAATTTTAACAAAATTAAATTAAGAAGCCCATTCCAGTAATCCACAGTGGAGAGGTGGGATACACCTTGAACAGTTCATTAGATTATTGAGAGACATATAACTACACACTCTGACACTCATGCTCTGATCAATTTGGTATGCAAAGTAACCCAACATGTCTTATTTGATTCTACATAAAGAAAGAAGAGTATGATGAGTAAAACCACACTCAGAAAAGAGGAAAAAGCCAAAATAAAATCATACAATCTGAGTAATACTGAAATGAAATATCTATTTATGGCCAATATAGGTAGATTTATGCTCAACCAATAAACTGTAAAATATGTCTGAATTGTAGACAAATGATTGTATTTGATGAGAACTGCCTCAATTTCCTAGTGAACACATAAAATGGAATCTGAAACAAAGATTCAGCCTGTGTATGAAATCTTAATGCACTTTATCTCAGTGCTTTTAAAAATAGCCTTTCATGTCCATGTAGGGAACTCACAATTATTACATAATGTCTTGCATCACTTTCATTCAGTGTTTCTAAAATAAACCATGCTGAGCTAAATTTACGCTACTTGCATGCACTGAGCAAAATCCAACATGCCTATGAGCATCAAAAGTTTACTATAACGACGAATGACTGAAAAGTCAAAAACTAAGCCTTTTGAGAATCTATAAAGCTGATTTATTAGGAAGTTAATGCAGCATTCTTCTGTCTCCAAAGTGTAATGAATATTTATATAGACTAAATCCCAAATATTATTTTTTCAGTGAAGCTATTCAACTGGTTACTAACATACAAATGCCAAAAAAACAACAAAAAAAAAACTAATAATTTTAGTGAACTCAAAAGCTAATAAGTAGCTCCTCCTTTGAAAGATAAGAGCAGTTTTTTTTGTATTTATTTAAAAGTACAAGCTGTACAAATTAATTCAAATGCTGATATTTGGAGAGTGGTTTTCACTGTGGAGAGGATAATATTTAAATCAAAATTTAACATATCTGGAATATAATGTTTCAAGACAGGTTTGCTTGTGTAGATATAAGATTAACGCGTCCTGTCTGCTATTGCGGTAACGGAAAATTAGCTGCCTCAGCTTCAAAAGACTTAACAAAGGACTCCCAGTGAGAATACCATCGCTCTGAAAACACTCAATGGGAACAGAGCTTTCACACACACCCATTCAATGCAGTGTTTCTGTGGTGTGCCAACTCACATGCCTATTACATAACAGGGCTCCTACTCCCAGGCCTAACACCCCTGACAAATCCATGCACGCTTTGCAGCACATGAGCTATTTATACACTGCACCCAAGACAGGGATGGTCAAAAATACCTCTCCAGTCAATTATTCATTGAGAAACATTCCAAAACAAGAGTGAAGAAGAGGTTTGACTGCACAGACATGGCGAACGGGGATGACAGTAAATATGATCCATTTGCAATGCAGCAGGTTTTGTCCACAGTGGATCTAAAGGAGAGGGGAGGGCTTTGTAGCTGCAAATTTCCCCTTGCATGTGCTTTTCTTTTCTTTTTTTTTATAGGATTCCATGCATACACTTTAGTTCCTCTGCAACCATCTTGTTACTTCACAGGATTCTAAAAATAGCAGCCTGTTTTGTGCTCGAGCCATTTTTAGAACGAGTATTTTCAGGGGGAAAAAAAGCCAGCAGGAAAAAAATAAAGTGCCTTTTCACATGAATACTATGTGGCTGTTCCTTCTTATGTGAATGAACACAGTGTTCCATCCTTGGTTCATGACGGTCCATGCTGCAGAGGCAGCAGCACATTCCAATGCATAGCTCTAAACAGCCAAGGGGTAATTAATATCTCAGCTTTGTATTTTTTAAATTATATACAAGTGAAATATTGTCTGATTGCAAGATAACCTTTTTTCATACTTCACCATAATATTATTATATTATATATGTAATTTGATAAAAAAAAAAAATCCTTAGCATATTTAAAAAATGCTGAAAATGTAGTACAGAAAAGTAAATAGTTTATGTTGGAAGTAAAACCAACTCCAAAATGTGAGTCTGGTTAGCAGTAAACAAGGACAAGTTGAGTGACAATAGAACTTAACAGAAAAGCTTGTTTAAATATACAAAGAACTCATTCTGGAAACTATTTTTTGCAAGATAGTTCATCACTGCAGCTATGTAAGATTTAAATAACAAAAAAAAGCATGTTCTGCAGTCTTGTGGCAACTAATAAACAAACAAACAAACAAAAATAAACAAAGGGAACAAAGTAGAGCCGGTGAACATTACTATAAAGATGGAGTTTGCCAGTCAGCATCTATGTTAGCATTTGTTGGAATGTAAATTGTCAAAAGCATTGGTCGCTTATCTTTACATACACCATTTTTTTTAATGACATCTCATTTATGACACAAACTACAACTGGGCAGTAGATCTCTGCAGATCTTACTTCTTTAAGAAACCTCTGAGATTTTAAAAACTTTTACTTATGGTATAAAATTATATGATTAAATTACATGTTGGGGGACTGTTTACTCTGGCAACAGGTCAAGAAGTTGTACTGAATTCATTTAGGAGCATCAGAATAAAAAGGGGGTTCAATTTCTTTTCAAAATGAAAATAATTTAACCCTTTTACTTGAAACAACAGCATATTTTGTCATTAGTAACTGCAGATTTCAATGTTTTGTAGACATTTTTTTTAGAGAAAGGTCCAAATTCTTTAGAGCAACACATTCCATCTACATAATTCATTTAGACTGTATAGCTTCATAGATACTTTCCACATTTTCCAGCAACAGAACTTTATGACAAATAGTTCAGAACCTGAAATGTATTATTTATGCCATCCAGTAAAATCTGGACTCATAACCAACTATTTTAAAATACTTCTACAACTTAAGGAAATTAAAGGCATACAAAATGACTTACCTCATGAAATAATAAAATCTATATGCTCCAGGAAAAGAAATCCATCAAAAAATTACTAATCTTAGAAAATATTTCTTCCCAGTACAAGGTTTTCTTCAACCAGGATATGATGAATTTCCTGGTTGATGAAGTTTTAATGGTCTCACTTTCTGAATTTATGTATTTATTGCAAGAATGAAAATCTAAATCTGTATGCCCTAAAAAAGTGCTTCACTCAAGTGTATTTATATAACATATATAATGCACAGTAATTTTGTCCTTGTCCTTTGAAGACATATTTTAACATTATCTAAAAGATGCTGTTAAATAAAAGCGTTAAGATGAAATAAAATGAAAGTGATGTCGTCATACTGAGAGGGAGATGATGTAGGAGCTGACAAATGATGTCTGGCTAGAAAAGGTCCAGCAGTGCCACCATTAGGCCAGAGTGACCTGTTTTGAATGAGAGTTTAAACCAGGATTTTTTACATAGGAGCAGCACAAATGTTGTGTATACCTTATGCTAAACTAGGAAGAATAAAACCAAAGTTTTCACTTCCTAAGGACATGCATACGTCACACCAAGAAATAAAAGGAAATCCACAAGCTGCCTTTAAAACTGTACATTTAATACAGATTTGTTTTTAATAGACTGTCAATGATAAATCCTTTTTTGCCATGTAATTTCCACATGTTGAGAAGCAAATGAAACAGCATGTCATTTTCACTCTTTCATTTTTAAATTAGCTCGTAGCAAAATCAGTTTGTAGGTCCCATATAAATAGGAATGATAAAAAGAAAAAGTGCATAAACCGAGAATTCCCATTCATTGAAAGAAGCACAGAGAGGGCATTATCGCTCAATTAAAACTCATTTAACTTCTGAGTTGAGAAGCACATTCCCCTATCATCTCAGCAAAATATTTCTTGCAAAATACTGTAATACAGCCTTTTCATTTAGAATTTAAAACTGGCACCACCTTTGGGAGATTATATGTCATTATTCTTGAAAACAGTGGAGCAAAACGTTATTTTTTATTTTAAAAATGTCTTCAAGAAGAATAATAATAAAGTGTTCTGGTTGGCCCAGGTTGAATTAAAAGTTACAACAGAAGTAGTCGGACTTTAAAAGCATAACTTACTTTGACCCCCACATATTTTTAAAGTTAAGCAAACAGGAAAAAAAAAAAAACATGATATGAGCATCACAAGGTTTTGATTGTTAAATAGCAACAGTCTTGCAGTTGTGGGGCTAAATTATCTACATTTCAACCTAATTAACACAACCGTGTTCGACCACCAATGAAGAAAAGGGGCCTGAAATACACAAAATTAGGACTGTTAACTTTCAACTTCCCTATGTTTTCATTTTATTCAAATAGTTCTGTGGTAGAGGATGTCTGAATGTGTGCATGTGTGTGATGTGTTTATGGTCACTGGGTAGGTCAGGTTGAGTGGTTTAGGGCTGGCGACGCTCCCTCTTGGTGAGCAGATAACACTGAATGGTTCTCAGTCGATCTTTGGCAGGGGCGAATTCTGGTTGCAGTTTCAAAGTGGATTCATACCAGTGCATTGCTTTCTCAAACTCCTCCTGTTACGAAGAAGAAAAAAAAGATTTAAGATGCTGTTACAGTACAATACCAGAAAAAACGACATCAGAACCAACAATTTAGTGTTGTTACCATTGCAATATAGACATTGGCAAGGGTAAAGTGGTTCACGACAAAGTGCGGTGCAATCTCGACAGCCATGCGAGCGACTGTGAGGGCATCCTCCCACAACCTAGCGTTTTGAAAGATGTTGGCCAAGCTGATAAGTGGTACATCCTGTTCCATAATTCAAGAGCAGAAAAAGCATATATTTTATTTATGGATTTATTACTTGCTATAAGTAGACTAAATAATTGTGTCTATCTTGCCTTCATGTGATGAGGGGCATAGTTAAGGGCTTGCCGCAGGCAGTCGATGGCTCTCTTGCCTTGACCTTTCACTCTCCAGTACAGTGCAGCCATGCTGGACAACACCCAAGATGTCTGATTCTGATTGGCGGGAAAAAAATTCAAAATTAATTGAGTATGAAAAGTTAATACCATTTTAGTTACCTGGTCACTTGTTGCAGACCTGTTCATGTTTCTCCTTCTCAACACAATTCAAACAGAAAAGAAAACTTGCATGATTTATGTTTGAAATTGTAAAATAAAACAAAGACAGTTATCAGAACTGACTCCAAGACATAAAACCACCAAGTCTTCAATCTCTTGTGGTTCTTCCTTTGGTCAATAGAGAAAACTTGGCTTTGATGTTAGAATATCTGAAGACATTTTTACTCACTCCCTCCATAAGACAAAAATAACTATCAGTAAATATAAATGCATAGCTCTCAAGTACTTGACAATTATCAATGTTCAATTTAAAACTCAACTCCCACCTCTCTCTCTCTCTCTCTCTCTCTCTCTCTATATATATATATATATATATATATATATAGCTGACTGTATAGCTCAGTGGGTAGACACCAGTCTACCACCCGGGAGACCGGGGTTCGAATCCGGGCTGTTCCTTCTCACTCCCAGAAGGAACAATAGCAGACATAGAGCACAGTTACAAGTACCTGGGAATACCACAAGCAAAAGCAAATGGCAACCTCGATGAGGTCACAAGGAAAGGAGCCACAGCCAAATGCCTTATTCGTTGGAGGTAAGTCCTGAGAAGCCAGCTCAATGGCAAGAACAAGATCCGTGCAATAAACAGCTATGCCTTACCAGTAATCAGATACCCTGAAGAGATGAAGGCCACGGATGTTAAGACTCGGAAGCTACTAACCATGCATGGAGGGTTCCACCCCAAATCCAGCACCCTGAGACTGTACACGAGCCGTAAGGA
>NW_015114381.1:91422-110914 GCF_001443285.1 Poecilia latipinna | reverse complement strand
TTTTTTTTGTTTAAGATATTCTGTATTTACAGTTCCATCCAAACGGTGTAGGAAAAAAATGTCAGAAAAAAACAAATTACTGGTCATAAGTAAATATTACTCCTAAATTCTCCTGGATCACTTTAGTGGACTTACCTTTTCCAAGACTTTAGCAATGCGAGTTCCCACCTGCTCAAACGACTGGGGAGGAAACTTATCATTCCCAAGGTTCTGCAGAACCTTCAGAAGTGACAAAAAAAGACCCCAGTGAGACTAAAAACAGAATCTGATACTTGGGTATTTGATTAATTACATAATCTGTAATTTATCAGACTGCATGTGAGAAACAAAATGCGTTTAAATAAGAATAGTAACATTTCTAACCACTTTAGTCAGAGTGATTCGGTTTATTCGGTTTTCTTTAATGTTAACTGAAACACTGCCTTTATTTCAATCTCACACATACAGCTGGAATTGTTTTGTTCATTAGTTTGTGTAATCATTGGCCTCAGCCTCTGTACCTCTCGCAGCTGGGCTTCCCCTGTGTAGTGGATGGAGGCACGGTTGGCTACACCTGCCAGGTGGTCAAGGGTGTGCATACTGGCAGCTAGGTTGGCATTGCATAAAGGTTCAGCTGCAGGCTCTTGGAGTGGGGTGGCAAAGTCTATGTGCTCTGTGATGCTACATAAAAGTGGTGATGAGATACAAAATGATGGATTAAACACCTGTTTTAAATGCTTCTAATTTAACATGACAAACAGACATCATGCTATTTTGCTGCTTTCTTTCCCAGGAATAAAAACTATGGCTAACTTTGTCTATATTTCTCCCTAAGGCGACTACTATTGCAAATTCGCAATATGCGTAAATAAATACATAGGAAAATATATTCCAACTACTTTATTATGATGACAGACTTACTCAATATTCTTGGCAGAAACAGCCAGCCATGTACTAGCTACAGTAGTGAGGTCAACCCTCCGAGTGCGCTGGCACTCCTCTGGTCCAGGCCAGCCAAGACTTGTATAGTCTCTCCAGCGACCTGATCAAAAAGCATAAAAAGATCCTTATCAAGTACCATTTTCCCCCACGTTTCTGCCTTAGTAGGCATATAAAACGCAGGTGTTTTTGCTACCTGAAGGACCAGGAGATGGAATAGTTGGACCACTGATTTCCAGTACAGAGCTCCCTCCAGGTATTGACTCCTCGTTTTGACTGTCATCAGTCATGGAGGCACTTTCTGACCCATCTGCCTTTGATTTACGGACCCGTTTTACCTGGAAGGTGATCTAAGAACAGGCAACAAAAACCAATAAAAAAAACATTCAAGCTAACCTACTTAACTTTATTCACATTCTCCAACTTACTTTTAATAATTTAGAACAAAAGCTCAGTTTTTCTCTCTTACCCACTCTGCTCCATCATCATCCTCACAGTTTCCAAAACACGGTCCACTTCCTGCTCGGGCCCCCATGACGCGGTCGTTCTTCAGCACTCTGATGCCTTGCAGGTCTCCGCGTTTCCCTCCCACATCCAGCGCTCCCTCAAATGCTCCCATCAGGTCCTCCTTCAGCTGCCAGTCCTCCTCTTTTTCCACTCCTCCGTCTCCAAAGGATGACGACATTTTGGCAGTTCCTGTGGAGGAGGGAGAAACCGGCTGCTGTGTCGTCGCCTCGCCTGAGCCATTACTGTCTAGGATCACATCTGAAAGATGGAAAAAAAGAAGAAAAGTGTTGGAAAAAAAAGGAAAAAAAAAAACAACAAGAAAAAAACTAATCAGGATCAAATTGTCATCTGCAGTTGACGATTTGATCGTCAACTGTAGTATTGTAGTATCATTATGTAGTATCATAATGATACTACAAAAGAATCTTTATGAGCTAAACTAAATAAAACAGTTTCAGTTCTGGGAATTAGGAAAGCATAACCTATTTATTTATTGTGTATAACGTAATGTTGTGTGCTTGTTTCTTCTTCTTAAATACTTATCTGGACTGTAGTCAAATTGTGTTTGACTGTAATATCAAGCTGAATTGAATTGAGAGGAATGGGATTATACTCAGGGTTGTAATGTATCAAAATGTGGAGGAAAAAGGTTTAAATACTCTTGCAAAGCTCTGAATGTTAAAACTAACTTTAATTTTAATTGTGGGATAACCCCTTTCCCTAATTGTATGTCAGTTTTAATAACAGATCAAATAAAGTTCTGATCTTACTCTCAAAGAGCAACATGTCTTCAATGGCAGAACTTGCAGTTGCGTCCTGCTTCTCCTCACTGTCCTCCCATTCCTCCAGCTGTATGCCAAATTCTTCCTCAGTCACGCAGGTTCCATCTTCTGGATCATCGAAAAAACTTCAATTAGTATTCGAAGCATTACTACTTTCATTATGTCCACATTAGTAGTTTTTAAAACATATCAATAGAATCCGACATGTTATTGTTTATTAATCTTCTGTACTCTGTTGACTTTCACTTTTTACTTCCCTAGTTTTTTACAGCACAGAAATTGGCACTTTTGTTCCACTTCCTTCGTGGCTCCATATTGCATTTGAAAACGAGCTCCATTCATATACATATTAGAAGTTAAGCTGTTGAATAAAAGATTCCTTAATTTTAAAAAGTTTGAGCAAACATAAGCAGACACATTTCTGTTAAAGCACCAAGGAGCCACCTCTATAAACTTTACTAATAAAACAGGAGAGTTTGGTTAGAGCTGCTCAAGTACTCAAGTATGTTTTACTGCAACAATATTTAGCTTTAGAGAGTAAAATATAGTCTTATCTAAAGTTACCATTAGCTATTTTCAGCTGCTTAAATTATTGAGAAGCAGAATTTCTCCACTTCAAAGTACTTTTCTCCTCAGCTGCACTGAAAAAAGAAAACACGTGGTTTCTGTTCAAATAAAGAACACATCATACATCACAGCATTTTTTACAGCAGCTATAAAGGCCCTCAGAGGGGACAACATGAAAACACATATCACTCAGACTCATTTTATTTCCTCTGTCCAGCAGAAAGCTGATTTAGATTTTTTTTAAATCTGGGAAATTTCCCAATTAACCTTTTTTTCCTCTGAGTTCAAAAGTTTATTGTCACCAACTTATTCTGCAATATAAATGTATTATTTAACTGTTCATCTAATATATTTCAGTGTAGTACCAGTTGCAGATACAATGAAAAAGACAGTGGCAGTTAGCAGTCCACTTGGTGGCTTATGATGCCACCTAGTGGTACAAGTAAAATGTTAGCGTTTATCAAAAAGAAGAGCAACTTATTCTATTCTGATTGGTAACTCTTAGTAATGGTTTACAATTTAAGAGCTCATCCCTAAGGCTGATAGATTTCAATTCAAACTGAAAAAATACATGGGAAAAAAGCAGCTCCACTCTGGTGTGTCTGACTGATGGCATGGAGCACCATGCGCTCATCACTTCATGATGAGCGCAGCACCATTTAATGGCGGTTTTAAGTTAAAAAAACACCAATAGGTAACACAAATATAGGTTGAACAACATTTTTGAGGTAAGGTAATTTTATTTATATAGCACATTTTCAGCAACAAGGCAATTCAAAGTGATTGAGAATAAACTTTATAGATAAATATTATCACAGAGACATTCCAACACTTTTATTTATGCAGTTTGGGTAATTATTCTGTATTCAGACTGGGTAGAGAGGCATGTTAAGAAAAGGATTCAGATTTTTTAAGTTGCATTTCTAATAAATGCAGTGACTGTAAAATTAAATGCTTTGACTGAAAGCCCTGAATTTAAAAAACTTTACTCTCACAGTTGTGTGACTTAAAAGAGAAAAATGTAAAGCTGCTTGTTTGCTTGAGGCGAGACATTTTGAATATAACTGCATCTAGATTGGTTAAGTTGGATAAACTACAGTATGAAAGAAATTAGAGTACATCATCATATAAATCATGTACCTCTCCTAGTCATCAACCAAAATCTATTTAAATGTAAACCTTTGCGTACGGACTCAAATAATTCGTTTCATTAAAATATGATTCATTATTTTTATTGTACTCCACTAGTGAAAGGTTTATTTTTATTTTTTTTTATATATATATATGTATTTTGAGGAAAAAAATTCCTTTCTCCGTTTAGGTTACTTACGTGAACAAGGTTGTCGGTGGGAAAGATTGTAAAGCGAAGGGTAGAACTGAAGACAGCGTAGTAAAGGCAGGCTGGTGCGACATTGCTCGCAGGCAGCAATGGATGAGAAGGAAGACGACGAGGACAGGGTTGTCTCCAGAATGTGGCGAAATAAGGCCAGAGCACCTGTCACATTGCTCTGGGCCAAATACACATTCACCAAGCTGAGCAGGGCGTGAGGCTGAGCGAGGAAAACAAAACGAGACAGAGAGAAAATTACCTCAGGTGTAACTTGCGAATCTTGACACTGAGATTAAACAGACATCTGTGTATCTGACACTGATAGATAAAACAAGGTATACAACAGTCTAAACATCCTTGTTCACAAATTGCAGTGTTTAAATGACATCTCTATTAGCTTTCAAGGCGCACTGCTCTTTGAGTGCACCAAGTTTACCTGAATGCAGCAAGTGCAGCTGATGGAAAAACAACCCCACCCAAAATTTTTGGGTTTTTGGCTTTTGAACTAACTTACATTAAACAAGTATAAAAACTGCAATATCTGAGTTAGAACCGGATGTATTTATGAAACACTTATTCTAGATTGTTTGAGACCTACTCAAACAATCTTGAAAAACAAATAAGAAAGGGTTGGGTTTTACCGAAAACTATTGCTAAAATTTATCATGTCTCACTCACACCCTGGATGTCTAAGCTTTATTTATTCATATTCACAATCACAATTTCTGAAGATACAAACTAATCTCAAACCAGTTTTTCTTTTCAAGAAATTTCTTGAATATGCAGTTTTTAAATGCTTACTGCTTTATAAACCAACTTTCATTTACCTCAGATGTATTGAGCGTCAACACATGGTCCAGCAGCATTTGTGCATGGGGGGTCAAACCGTAGTGCAGCAGCAGATTAGCAGCATTGGTGAGGGCCAAGTGATGGTGCGAAGGCGGAGCAGAGTTCAACACTTGACGCAGGCACTGCAAGGCACGACTGCCGTTGCCTTTGGCCTGCCAAAATAGAGCTGCCTCATTGTTGACCAGCCAGTGTGGAATAGTGGCCTAAACAAACATATGCCTGTTAGCTCTTAATAAGAAGACTTAGTAAAATGCAGACTAAATTTAAATTGAAGTGTGAGAATGTGATATGTAAGCACATGTGAGAGGTGGCAGATGCCTTTTATCAACCAAACAAAAACTTAAGTGTCTGAACGGTGGCTGAACATTGTGTAGATTCAATTTTTGATGTTAAAGATGAATAAAGTGTTTTATATTGTTACATTTTTACATATGTTGCACCGAGACTGTCTATATTATTGAATGCAATATGCTGCTGTGAAGAAATAAAAATGAGAGTTTACTTCTTTTGTAGCTTGTGCTATTCTGTCACCAACTTGCTCCAGTGTAAATCCTCCACTGCGTAAATGTAGCATCTGTAAACAAAGACGTGTTTATATCATTTAACTTTATTTTGAAAAGAGAAAAGAAATAAAACAACCCAACACTTAACCCAACACAGCCATATATTATTAAAGCAATGAACAAACTGATACCTCAGATGCAAAGGAATCTGGCAGCTCCTTTTCTTCCAAGGGCCAATCTAATGAGGCGGGGAGGAAAGCTGGATACGGTTGAGGGACAGGACTACAGTCTGGTGGACTGTCTACTGAAATGGGGCCAGCGCTGCTATACAGGAGAGTTGCCACTGGGCTGAAAAGAAATAATTTGATTGTGTTTTATAAAATGTTTTCAATGTGCAGCCAATGTAGCACTAAAATTATTATTTTTTTGTTGTCGTTTGGTCTGTAGTTTCTCAAGAAACCAGAGAACCTGCCAATGTGAGATCAACCTATGAGCAATTAGGAAATGGGTACAGAACTAAATGACATTGCCCAACATGCTTTAGATCACAGTGACGTCAGCACAGATGACTAAAAAAATGAAAACGGGAATATATTGCAAATGATATTTACTAAAGATATTTAGTAATACTGTGCATCCCTATTTATAAACATATAACTGCTTGTTGTCAGTTATATTTCTCTATCTCAGTGCAGAGTATCTTTGGTGTATCTCAAACAGGAACAGCTGATAACAGAAGTCCCCGGAGGCAGTTTTGCATAGTGACAACTTAATTAATTTTGACTGGTCTAGCAAGGTCTTAATTTTAAAACAATCACAGCAAAGATATTTTTCAGAATCACGGTCTAATTTGCAGATGCATCAAACAGACAAAACCGCTGATGAGACTTTGAAACTAGCCAAATCTGGCTAAGATAATAGGTCACATTAAAGTTCTGCAGAAAACAAACAAAAACAAAGTTGCAAAATCATCCACACACACACAATGCGTGAAGAAAACTCAGCATACTGTAGTTGCTTCGGTCTTAGTACAAGGTTTACTCGGTGATGTATATATGTATAAATCACCAAATAAGGTTTTATTGGATTCAAATTATGAAAGAAAACCATAGAAAGTATGAAAATTCACACTTGGATTAGCCTCTATCAGATCTGGACCTAAACATAATTACATTTAGAATCATTTGAAATAGACACAAATATCTTTAGGTAACAGATTAACTTTCCAACTGTTAATTTAGATTCTTGGTTAAAGGATATTTATCAAAAGTCAATCAAATAATGTGAACTAACCCCAGGCCCTGAGCTTCAGGTGAGAGGAAGTAGGTTGGTAGCAGATGGGCAGGTGGTATACTTGGGAACTGATGGGCACAGTCTGACCTCTGAGGCCACAATGTCCTCTGTGTGTCCTAAAACAAAACCACATTTTCAATCATTCCTCATCAGAAGCAAAGGCTTTTTTAAAAAAAAAAAAAAAAAAAAAGACCAGACAAAAACTTCTAACATAATTTACTGTTCTGGCTACAAAATTAAACAAATCTACTGTTTAGGATCAGCAAACCAAAATCTGTCAAATATTAGAATGAAGAGTCAAACAATGTATTATATTTAGCTGAGTCACAAAAAAATGAACAGAAAACTGATTCGATAAAAAAGAGCAGTTGAAATCTGTGATCTTTCTAGTTTATTTGTATCCACATCTCTAAAACATATAAAATGATCACAAGGTTTTGTGGAACAACAGTGCAGATGTTTCTTTCATCCTGCTAATGGGGTTCTTCAAGGCTCCATTCTCATGCCACTTTTATTCAATATTTTCATACTATTCTTTACTCAACTTAAGTGGTACTAGAACATACATTTACATTTCTGAGACACTGAGAGTGTAGGTACCTACAAGTACCCACTTTAGGTTTTAGCTTAGTACTTAGTTTAAAGACCACACACATGCAAAAAACTTAGGCGTTGTCACAGACCCAAAACTACATTTTAACAACCACATAATAGAGTCTGCTACAGAATGAGTCCTTGTTTTCAGACCAATGCTATAAAGAAGATATTTCTGCTTATTTTAAAAAGTCTCTGTAGAACAAGTACAAATAAAGTGTCAGTGTTCCTCTTGCCTGTGTGTACTCCTGATGGCCACCCCAGAGGGCTGCAGCAGGGTCCTGATCACCAGATACAGTGGGACGGAGCTGGGGGCTGGAAGCTGTCTGGTTGGAGCTGCGTTCTGATACAAGCGCCACACTGGATGCTACAGACAACGCCTCTCCAAACTGTAAACCAACACAGACAAAGAACTTTAGATTGAGCTAGCTGATGCGTCAATTTTTTATTAACTGTGTTGTTAAATTTGTCCTCAAATATCTCTTTAGGGTCTCATAGTGAAGTACTACATTACTCTTATTTCAGTTAAATATAATAACTGTAATAAGTTAAATGTCTCAAAATAGAAATCAATATTTTCTAGATACATCCATTATCCAAATAAAGGTATCTTGGATTAATGTAGTTTTTGATCAAATATATTAAACACTGCCTAAATAATTAGACTGAATAGCTTTTGACAATCTTTGATTCTTCTTTTTTTTTTTTTTTTTTTACCATGTAAACATTCATTCAAGGTCTGCATTTTTCCTAAAAAGCAAGGTGAATGTAGCTTCACATTTGGGAATCTGGGAGGTTTTATAAGAATGGTAATAACATATGTAATGATAATAGACATATCTTTGCAGTAGAGATAATTAGGGATGGAAGCTTTCTCACCTCCACACCCAAATCAGTTCCTGGAATATTCTTGGCTTTTTGGCTTGTCTTTATCGAGGCGGGGAGGGAGTGCTTTTTCACTTCAATCACTTTTATGGTTATTGCCATAATGAAAACTCTACTACTAGGTACGATAATTTGCTTGCATGATATTCACAAGTACCATAAAAAAAAAATATATATATATACCCTAATAACAATAAAGAATAAGAGTACCTGCTTGTGTCTACACTTTTGACTTACACTTCATGTTCTACTTCTTTTCTATCCCAAAACTCACTTGGACATGGTGGACATGTTCGAAAAGATCACCCCGGTGATACCGCACAGGGAGATCGAAGGGGCAGTACAGGCGGCGTTGCTGCTGACCTAGTGGGCACATCTGATGATTTCCTAAAACAAAACAAAACATATGGTGCTCAACACTGTGGCATCATTTGTGTCTAACAGCTTATTATGCAAGTAAACAATGACATTATGATTATATGAATAGTTCTGTTTCAAAACAGAAAAATGTGTATTGTAGTTGGAGTCAATTTCAAGAGAGGGTGTGGTTCATAGTTAAACTACTAAGGTATGTCTAACTGACAGTAAAATGCCTTGCTGAAATTGCTGACAAGTGCTGTAAAAAAAAAAGCTGCAATTATAGTTTTTCACAAGAGCGACATCCTGACACACATTCCACATCAAACGTTTCTTTAGATTTATGCAGTCCCAGTTTATCTCTGCTGTCCTAATATACAATGTACAACTTCCAATATGTTGGAAGTTGTACATTAATTTCCAACATAGTGGAACTGTGTTGGAACTTCAAAAAGTGAAAGCACACATTGTAGTTTTTTTAAATATTATTTTTCTCAACTCTTTCATGGTCTAGTTTAGCTAATAGGAATTGCATCTCACCAAGCTGAGCTTCCTTGGCCATTTGGGTTTCATGGATAATATTGCGCAGAATCTGCTCCTCCTGCAGCAGCTTGTGTTTTTCTAGCGCCTCCTGTTGGCGGAGGTAGTGGTCATGTTGCTTCTGGTACTCCTTCAGCTCATTCAGAGTCCTCTGCAGGGATCTGCAACCACACAAGGAAAGATGAAAAACATAGAATAGTTATCAGAAAATATGAACAAACAACTCACAGTTTGCCAAATCTAGGCATTTCTCAACTCCAAGTATTCCTACTTGTTATCAACATGCAACTGATTTTGCAATGAAAGTAAATATACATTTAGCACACTGTCACTTTTGACAGCATTGTTTTTTACAGTTATTGGTCTGGAAAGGAATAAGAAATAACAAAAATGCTTTGCAAGCACATAACAAACAATTTGATGAAACAGAAGATTATGGCTTAATCTTGCAATGCACCCAGTTTGAACTGTCATTTTGTGTAGGAAATGTAGGTTGCATTAAAAAAAAGGAACAAAAATCCTGCAAGAGCCTCCGCACAAGCATTGGCCTACCTGTGTTGAGCTTCTAGGCGTTGCTCCAGCTTTTGCTGACAGAGCACAGCGTGTTTCCTCCTCAGGGCCTGCTCAAAGCCTGGCTGGGCCTGCAGTGCCTGCTCATAGCACAACACTGAGTGGTTGTATTCCCCAAGCATCTGGTGAAACAGCAACAGAAGAGTATAAATCAAGACTATGAATGCAGCGCAGGTCAAACATATATATATATTTTAATGTAGATATCCAGACAGCAGAGTATAAATATGTACACAACGCATTGGGAAGTCAGTTCACATTGTGGTGAAACAGTTTTTAATTTAATGTACAAATCTGTTTTCTATAAACAGTAATTTCTGAAAAATAAATGTCCTCAATTCCAACTGTGTTTATAGGCACTTAGTTTAGGAATGTATTGTCTTTTTTAAGGTATTCCCAACACACAGAGGCAAAAAAGCAGAGCTTAAAAGTGTATGCACTTAAGATTCTTTGCATATGACTACTCTTTGAAGTAGACATAAGAACTTTCAGAGAAGCCGACAGGTTTCACTTTTACTTACAGCGTAAATGTTGCCCAATGTGTAATGACTGGTAAAGAGATCTGAGGTAAGGTCTAGGGCAGCGTGGGCAAGAATAGCAGCATCAGCTGAGAAATGGGCCCGGTGCAGGATGTTGGCCATGTTTATCAGCGCTATATCCTTGTGCTGTCTGTAAGAACAAAACGCACATTGACACACCTGTGAGCATACTCACAGAACACAATCTAGTAGTGCAAAGGCCTTTTGGCCCACCAGTTATTACCTTGGAGAGAAATGCAAAGCACGCACTACACAGTCCACTGCCCTCTGAGGTTCATTTTTCATACGCCAGTAAAAGGATGCCATGTTATACAACACCCAGGAAGATGAATTCTGAAAAACAAAAAGCGTAACGTAAAACCATTTTAAAGCTCTATAAAATGCTACCTCACAGCAGTGATGCACATTAAGCTGCACTGAACAATGAATCTCAGACGCCCATTAAGGCTCACACGCAGATGAAGATGCAGAATGCAAATAGAGTATGTGCTGCGTTTATATTTCTTTCAAAGATACAGACATTGTCACATGCAGACTTCAGCTGAACAGAAAATATACTCAAATATCAATCTCAAAAACATGTCAGATAAGTTTTTTTCAAAACAGACTCAATTCGATAAAAGCAGCAAAATATAGTTTTTTTTTCTTTTTTCTTTTTTTAATATAGTTTAAGGAGCAAAGTTGTTCAGGAAAAGTTTACCTTCAGCAAACTCTGATGAATGCGGTGGCCCACTTCATCAACTGTGCGGCCAAACTTTTTAGTTAAAGAACTAAAAATGGGATCATCCTTAGAAAGAAGTGGGGAGGTCAAGTTTGCTCTCTCCTGTACCCCCTATGGTAAAGCAAATTAAAATACAGATTACACAGAATTGTGCCATGTTGTACAGTCAGCACTTAAAAAAAACAACAAAAAACTTTATTTCAAGTTATTATACAACAAATAATTACCCTAAGGATCTTGTTCATAATCTGTTGTTGGAACTAAACTGAAATTTAAAATGTTAGCTTTAATTTATGATTCCCTCCAGGTATCTCTAATATAACCTTTAACTTCTGTTTTAAAAAGAAAATAATGAGAGCAATGTCTGTCTGCATCTGTGCTGTTGCTGTTCGCACAGATCCAAAAAGAAGCAAGACAATTATGTTCAGCGCCTTACAAATACTATAAAAATAGCTGACAACCCAATCAGAACTGCACTGATTGCACAGTGATGCCAAAGACAGCTATGAATATAAATGTCTGCTAAAATTTCATCAAAAATCATTGAATATGCCTTACACAAAAACTAAAATATGTAAAGATAACATGACAGTTAAACCCATATAAAATAATGAATGTTGTTACCAACTTACATTTTTAATTTAAAGAAAACTAAATGAAATACTTTACCACAACATGTAACAAAAATGACTTACAACTAAAATATTCCCACACTGCGTTATTAAAAAGGAAAGGCCTATCAATAAGAAGCAAAATCTTAAAAAGTAAACTGAAAGACTATTTTTGTTATTGTTAGACATATGTTTTTGCCCCACATTGTTAATTTTAATAATTCTGTCAGACTGTCTGTTCTTTCATATCCTCAGTGATTTTGAATGACACAGCAAGATGTTAGACTATTGTAACTAAAAAAAGACAAATAGGTGAAAGGTTGAAAGCTTATTGAATTGTTGTGCACAAAGATATGGAGAGCATAGCATATCTCTCCAATACTTTTACTCAGATTATAAATGCATGCTACAAATTACTGAGTGTAAACAAACAATTAAACAACTACTCACCCTGAGATGCTGGAAAGCATGGATACTATAAGGTAGTTCAAAAACTTTAGCACAGTCTGGCTTTTCTAGATCTGGTGGCAGAGCAGATTGTGAATCGACATAATCATCAGGGCTGCAATGAGAGGAGAAGAATTTGATTATGTCTTAAGATGTCATATTTCTTCTCAAATCACAACTACTTGTTTTGACATTTTACTAAAGCTTACCTTATGTCTTTACTCTCCAATGAGATATAAGTACCATCATACAGATCCAGGTCTCCAAGTGGCACCTTAGCCATTATACAATCTGAATCCTCTTTATAGTGCCGCTGCTCCAAACCTGTGTCTCGGTCTTCATTCTCCTCAATGTGAATCTTTTGTGCTACTAACTGCTTCTGCTCACATAATGTAAACAAAAACAAGTCTTAAAATTGGTAAAGCCAAAATGAAATGCAAAGGAATTAAAATATCCAACTGTCAACTCTTTGACTACAGTAAAATTAAAAGAGAAACCCACACACCTCCAAAGTCTTGAGGTAGTTTACACGAGTTTCTTGTCTCATGAAGATTACCACATCATGAGGATGTTTTAGATTCAAAGGAGAGTCCACCTGAATTGGAATGAGACAGTGGATTAATCTTTGGATGTAGGTAATGTAAATCAAACATGCATCTGCTGCTGCTGTTTTCACAAAAACTGTGTGATTTGCTATTGTGGTTTGCCGTTTTGAGAATTTCATAAACATATCCAGAATATAATTTACTGTCTATGAGTTAATTTTTTGAAACAAAATAGGTGGTGTTTATTGCTAAACTTCTCGTCCAACAAAACTGTTTTTCATTCATCTAAAGATAAGTAGAAGTTAATCTGAAGCTCCAGAGTCCATCAAAAAACAACAACAACAACAAAAAAAAAACTTTAAATAATTTCTATGCTAATTTCAGAATTGACATATGATATAAGGGGCAATATTATTATTTTTTTGTCTAAGGCAGAATTTTGAGTGCCTAATACTAATAGTGAAAACGAAATGCCACTGACTATTTAGCTGAATAAACCGATTACTACAAGTCAAATACCTGATATATATTCTAACCTCTTACACGCAGAGCTAAGAAAAATTGTTAAAGACCAATTGGGAATGTCTATAAAAATGATTTAGATTTTCTATTACAAGAACTCACATTTGCAACAAGTTTAAAATGTTAAATGAGTGAATAAAAGATCCTAGAATTTACTATTTAAACCTTGCAGATGCCCTTTTTTCCAGTCCAAATGAGTTATCTTGTTATCATCCACAAGCATTTAGAAAATCTGCAAACCTACTCGATGAGGTGAACAGCACTTTTATTGCACTCGTACACATCTTGAACTCACCCCAGTACTGCTATAACTTGTACTGACAGACCCATTAATTAGCGTGTCACCTAAAATATGAACTATATGTCTCACATAAATTAATTGCTCAGCCGTTTCTATCAGATGAACTTATGTTGCTTTGCGATGATGTGGTCATCATCTTGAACTGGACTTTCACAACCGATTGACAGAGTGACGTTATCTTACTTAAACACATCAAGCACGATACTTAAACATTTTGTCTTTAGACCAACATTTACACCATTTCTATAAAACAAAAACGGGGCTTGTAAGTCTTAGTAGGTTCCAATAAATACAATTACAGAGCAATGCAGAAAGTCGTTATTACTAATTTATAGGGGGAAAAAAATACTTAGCTGTTTAGGCTAACCACATAACGTAAGCGTTAGCAGGGTCAGTAAGCTAACTGGCATACTTGTTGTTGAATTTTTCCATCCTCTGTGACGACCCAATGTGTCGTGGCTCCTCCGGAATCCACTATAAGTACACAAAGAAAGACGAAAAGCTTCCCCTGGAACGACGTTTTCTGTGTGTGGTTGACACGGCAGGGCAAAGACTCAGGACAGATTTTCCTGAGGTCCGCCATTTTTCTGTCTCCTGCTGCTCTGCGGCAACGTCAGTCTCCTGCCGCGTGATGGTGCTCGCGTGCCCAGCAAGCGAAAAAAATCTAGCCGCTGGAAGTCATCTTCGATGACGTAGGAAAAGAAAAACAGGAAATCTGAAACTAAATGTTCGGGGCTTTTCAAGGCAAAGGTGGCTAAATTTTGGAGATAAAACCCGGGCTTCCACCGATACAAAGTTATTTATACTGCACCAGAAGGCGCGTGGGTGTGTGCTCTCAATAGTCTAGGTCAGTATAAGTGTAACTTATCTTTATTTTAGTCTCTTCTTAGTGCCGCTAGATTCGGGGTTGCAGTTCCGCATCTAGAAGCATGACTGTCAGGTGAAACAATTGCTAACTTTTGTGAGCATAAGGTTATGTCTTGAGAAATGGGTTTGACGTTGAATGACTTTGCTAGCAGGCTAGGTCACAACAGCTAATAAACATTTCGATCTTAGCTGTACGTTAGATACAAATTATAACTTTAGCCATACGAAGTAGTTTCTAAAGCCTCCTTATTAAAAAAAATCAATTAGAATTCATAGGTGAGTAGATTAAGGCACGATTCCTGTGTATATTAGTGATAACCGATTGGCAGCAAATAAATGTACATTGACTGATTAACTATAGTGACAATAACACAGTTGTGACAATAACACAGTTTACACTTGTTTATCACGCACCATTTGTTTTAGCTTGATTTATTTCGAACATGACTGGAAAATAAAAGAGTAAAAGAACACGAATACAACTCTACTATAGTGATGTATTCAAGCCTCTATTATCTTAAAGCCTAACGAAGAGTAAGTCTAATATGCATGCTGTACATCAAATACAACCTCAGACCTATAAGATGTCAAACCATCCTTGTCTAAACAATGTTTCAATTAAATAGCTTTGAATCTTTTAAGTTAGTAATTTTTTGGATATCCCTGCTTTTCTCCACTGAGACTAATCCACCTTTTCACTCTACCCATAGAATCTAAATATTTTCATTGTTGTTATAACTCTAAAAATTTCAAGATTATATTTTCTTCTCTGGTCATAGCTGCCACTGAAAACATTTTCTATGCATTTACAAGCAGCAGGTTGTGTCTTATTTTGTACATTATTCGTGAAGTTTTGTATTTGAGCAGATCAACAAACCTTTGGTCATTTGATTTTTAAAATTGTATATATTTTTATGTTCAGGAAAGCCAACATTGTTAACCATCCTCATTACTCTTTTTTTTTTTTTTTTTTTGCAGTTTTATAGTTAATGGTTTAAGTGCTGTTTTATGGAGAGTGGATGACTTCTACTCAACACTCCAGATATGGTACAATAGGAGAGGAGGACAAGTGTTTGGAGTGATTTCTGATTTCACAGCAAGTGTATTCTCAAGACTCCACTGGACAAATGCATCCCATTTCCTAGAGTACTTTGCATTCAAATTCTACTTATCATAGCATTTGGTAAGAGAGTATTGCTATTAGTCATTGACTTTGTAGCAATATCTCCTTCTTGGCAAACGTGCTGACATTGGATGATTGTTGGCATAAATTATCTATTAACTTTGCAGCAATCCTTCATTCTGAGCAAGAATGAAACAAGCAGTTTAATTGAAAGCTAGTTCTTCATAATACAAATTCATAAGTATAATAAAATGAACAAAGATTTGTTTTTTCACATCAGTTAAAAGTAAACTGATTAACTTTTTTGACAACCATCTAAAGGTCTAGGTTGCCAAGCACAGAACCACACATTTTTGTGTTCAGTTTTTTTTAATATTCTGCTTTGTTGAGCCTTGTGGAGAGATTTCCATTGGCAAAAAGGGATGAAATATCTTTTTATTATTTTTCTAAAATCACCACGGTCTTTATTATGAAGTCATATGCCTTTCCACTTAATAATAACATAGCTGTGTAGAAAACAGGCAAACAGCTTGTTAAGAAAGATGACTTAAATCAAAAGCAGGGATATATAAATGTTGGCTTTTGTTATTTTTGCTATTTTTGGCTGAATTAATGAAGGAAGTTAAAGTGTTGCTATGCTGATGTGAGGAAGTTAAAATTGGCGTTTCAGAAGCACATGAGGCAAGTAGATGTTTTTAACCTGATAATATATAGATTGATATATTGTATTAATTATTTTTTTCTTTGTCTATGGATGGTCCTTACTGTACCATCCAAACAGTATAGTGGATGATATGCTGTTTGAAGAACAGTATACCATCCATTTTTACAGAAATTAATCATTCTTTCAAATGCTGCATCATTGAATCAAATGATCAACATATTTGTATAATTGGATTGAATTGGCTTTTGTGTTTGTTGCGAGCTGGCACCATATAACTTAATTATTGAACTGAAAAATAATTTCAACTGTCATAAAATAAAAACTTCACTTTTGAAACATTTTTTCTGTCAGTGTAATGAGCAATTGTTATTTCAATTTAATTAAAAATATATAATTTTTTGTCTTCTAGCTTTGATTTGGCACTCAAACACAGATGGCTTGCTGTGAAAGCAGTAAGGGTAGTTTGGAGGAGGACAGCTATGACGGAGCAGTTGGATCGCTGTCTGAATGTGCCTTGTTAATGCAGGAAAAAGAAAGAGAATCCCTTTTAAGCCCATCGGAGAGTCCTGGCACCTTAATGAACAGCTCATCTAGTAGTCTTCAGACCCCTGCCCCACTTCAGGGTTATGATGTGGAATTTGACCCACCCCTCGAGAGTAAGTATGAGTGCCCAATCTGCCTGATGGCCTTAAGGAATGCCATCCAAACACGGTGTGGTCACCGATTCTGCAAGAGCTGCATTGAAAAGTCTATTCGGTAAGTTATTGTCTTTTATTTTAGACTGCACCAAATAACTGAAAGAGGATTTAACCAAATTGTTAATGCAAAATAAAATGGTTTATTCTTGAAGGATTTTTGTTTATTTCTTATTAGCAGCACAGTCATCTGTAAATTCCCTAGTCCTAATAATACGCTTCACTTTTGTGAATATAATGAAACATTTCAATTGTTTTTCTGCCCAAATATAAAGCCCCGTGTGGATGCAGATTATGTTAATGCCCTGCCTAATTAAGTGCTACTCTTCCTTTTGCAAAACAGTGATACAGGACAGCGGTGCCCTGTGGACAATGAAATGCTGTCAGAAGACCAACTGTTTCCTGATAATTTTGCCAAAAGAGAGATTCTATCGCTAACTGTTCGTTGTCCAAACTCTGGCTGCACTTACAAAATGGAGCTCCGACATTTAGAGGTTAGAAGTTTAATAGAAGAACATTTCTGATGGAGTTCATCCAACGGAATAAATATGACAATTCCATCAAGCTTTTTTTTGTGAAAGGACATTGATTTGCATGTTTAAAGAGATTTAGATGCTTGCATTCAGTTCCAAGATGAAAACAATTTTTAGGTTGCAAAGACTTTATTTTACTCATCATAGCAGCAACCACATACTCTCTGTGATTGTTCTGTTTCTGCTAATAGTGTTCAGTCTAGTTGCATTCTGCAGTCATTATTTTTTGCTAGTGTTCCCTCTGCTTAAATTACATTAAAATATTTCTGATCCATGTGCTACATTGAATTTTATATCCTGTCTACTTTAAGTACCAGATTTATTTCTGTCCCATCTTATTTTTACCTTAAGTGACTTGGAGTAAATTGAATTGAGTAAAGCCAGCCATGTAATTAAGTTAACTCATTTACTTTGTTTTTCCTTCCAGAGTCATTTGGCTATGTGTCAGTTTGCCACTGTGCCTTGTCCACAGTGCCAGCAGCCTGTAAGGAAGAGCTACCTAGAGGAGCACAAAGCTGTTGAGTGCCACAGAAGGCCCATGTCTTGCCCAGACTGTGTGGCATCCTTTGTTTTTGAGGATAAAGAGGTACTGCTGCCACACTGCTAGGCATGAGATTGTGTGAAATATAGAAAGAAAAAATATATATATTTAAAAAAGGCAAATCATAAAAGGTTTTATAAGCAAACTTTGCCCTCAATGACAATTTTTATTTTATTTTTATTTGTGAATCTAAGCAAAGACAGGTTAAACATCACTTCAATCTAGTAGTAATTTTCAATTGCATATTCTACACATCATTATAGCTTGTACAATTCTTCCGTTTGTGCTTGTGCTTATTATTTTGCGCTTGTGTAAACAGATTTTCACTCTCAAACACTACAGCAAACACGTTTTGTACATTAATATATAATTTAAAAAAAATATATAATCCATAAAGGTTCACAATGGTTAAGGCAGTTGTGTATTCATTTTTTTTTATTAATGCAGTTTGTTCATAATTTGGTATTTCACTTAGTGCTGAGAGAGATGTTGTTCTAAAAAACTGGATTGCTCATTTGAAAATGTATTATAATCATGTTTTAAATTGCTCAGAACATAAAAAATCTACAAAAAAAATTTGCATTTATCACTTTAGTATACCAATAACTGACTCATACCTATTTATTACTGTTTAACAGTACTGAGGATGACAAGGGTTGGTCTTTTAATCTCATTCTGGTTTGTCTCTTAGCTACATGAGCAGCAGTGCCCGTTTGCCAGTGTGAGGTGCCAGTACTGTGAGATGGATCTGATCAGAGACCAGGTAAAAGTCACAGTTGTGTCTAGTGCAGGAAATGAACCGTAAGCTGTTAGGCTTACTTACAACTAACAGCTTCCCCTTTGCTCAAACTTTAGGGAACTGCTCCTCATGTTGTCAATACACACATAGAATTGAATTACAATATGTTGGTTCTGTTGTAAAAGCTGAAGTTCGTGGTGCATTGTTATACTTTTTATTTACACATTTAATGCTGTTTTTGTTAAATAACCATGATTCATGTTATATTTTTCAGATGGAATCCCATTGTGATATAGATTGCCCAAAAGCCCCCATTGCCTGTAACTTTAGCATGTTTGGCTGTAAGGAAAGGGTATGTGATTTGTTTTGTTACACAATTGAACAAATGTATCTCTAAGTGTGTCTGACCACAAACTGTTTTTACTTTACAGATGCAGCGACACGACCTGGCTCAGCACATGCAAGAGTTCACACAGATGCACATGCGTTACATGGCAGAGTTCTTACGTAGCCTCAGCCTCAATGGCACATCGCCCAAACCTCTCAGAACTCCAGGGCCGTCCATTTTGGCCGAGGATATTGGTGCTGCAGCACCAGCGGCAGCCTGCAGCGGGCTCAGAGGAGCTGCGAGCTGCAGCATCAGCTCAGCCGCAACTCAGCCCACCGAGGAGATGCAGAGGATCAGAGAGATGGATGCGCGATTGGTGAAGCAGGATCACCAGCTGCGAGAGCTCATCATACTGAAAGACACACAAGTAAGAGCTTACCAAGTGCTCTGAGTGAGCTCATCATGATTTCTGTAAAATATCTCCACTGATTAAAATCACAGTATCAGTCCGAACAACAAACCACTGAAATGTTTTTTTTTTTTTTTTTTTTTTTTTTTTAGGTTAGAGGAACTTCATAATAATAATTTTAAAAAAATGTGAAGTGTCTTTTTAATCAATTT
>NW_015114381.1:83394-88374 GCF_001443285.1 Poecilia latipinna | reverse complement strand
ATCTCCCCCGGTTAAAAACCCAATATCAGTCCCAAAAACAAACCCCCGAAATTTTTTTTTTTTTTTTTTTTTTTTTTTTATGAGTTAGATGAACTTCATATCAATAATTCTGAATAAATGTGAATGTGTCTTTTCAGTCATATTTGCTACACCTAATGGCATGGTAATTTCAGTCTCTTATTGTAGAAATGCTGGTATATTTCTCTATGTCTAGCCCTCGCATTACTTCTGCCTGCATGTTATGCAGGCTTACGTTTGACTTTACTTCGTAAATTTTGCATGTGGGTCAGCGGAACATTGTTGGTTCCTTCTGGGAGTCAAAAATATATTAATTATATCACTTTAACAGAGATCATATTAGATCTCTGCTAATATGGCTTTACATGAGTTCACTCGCAATATATTCATTTTATCTCACCGCTCACTCATTTTGTAGTGTTGAGTTATATTTTTGTAATAAACAAAATATTTGTGCCAAATCTTAGGCCCTGAATGGACAGATATAAGCACGGCATGACGCCACAGACAATGATGTAGTAGGTATGCTGGGACAATACGCGGGGCTGTAATAGTGACAGAGAACAAAAACATAGACCGTCACCACATTTATTTATGAGAGAACACTGCATGCAAGAGAGAGAGAGAGAGAGAAATGGAGCTACATTTTTCTTTCTGTTTGTTTTTTTTTGCTTTTCCAATTCTAGGTATATTATTTATATATTCAATAAATGTGAGGGATTTTTAAGGTTCAGTTATATAAAAACTTAAAACATGAAAGTGGGGTTTTGAAATTTATCCACCCTGAAACCTGGTTTCAAAAATTATTGTTTCTGGTCTCTCAAGAGTCCGAATCCATGTGGACTCAGCCTGGAACTCAAGTGCAACTCTTTGTGCGGGCGGGGCCTTAGATTTCATGTGTGAAAAATTAGGATTTAGACAAGGATTGGTCAGTGTTTTAAATGAAAGGCAACATTTTTACTAATAAATGCTCAAGACAGAGTTGTGTCACCTGTTGCTATCTCCATTCACATAAAGACTTTCATCTCTTTTTAACTAAGTTTTTTCAGTTTTTAAAAAAGAAGAGATTACTTTATAACTTCTTAAAGTTAAGACTGATGGATTATGTTACTCTGCTTAATTTACTTATTATGTTGTAGCTAACCTTATGCTCCATGTCATTGGCAGGCAGAGCATCTTATGGATCTGCGGCGTAAGGTCTCAATGCTGGAGGAAACTGTGAAGGAGCTGGAGGCCCAGCATTGCCACGGCATTTTCATCTGGCGCCTCAGAGGTTTCTCTCACCTCTTGCGCAACCAAGAAGCAGGCCAGACAGTGGTGGAGCACAGCCCTGGCTTCTACACAGGCCGTCCAGGCTACAGGCTGTGTCTGCGCTTACACCTGCAGACGCCCAACGCCCCACGCTGCTCCAACTTCATCTCCCTTTTCGTCCACACTATGCAAGGAGTTTTTGACGGGCAGCTGACATGGCCTTTTCAAGGAACGATCCGGCTTGCCATCTTAGACCAGGGACCCGAGTGTCAGCATCACATGGAGGTCATGGAGACAAAGCCAGACCTGCAAGCCTTCCAGAAACCTGTGATTGCACGCAATCCCAAAGGATTTGGCTACGTCACTTTTTTGCATCTGCAACAGCTGAGTCAGAAAGCTTTTTTGAAAGATGACACTCTGCTGATCCGCTGCGAGGTGACGCCACGCTTTGATAGCATGTTTCATCGGGAGGGACCGGCCGTGCAGCCAAGAGGACCTGAAGCATCGATTTCAAAAGAATAAGGTCAAGCTTCTTTATTTGGGATTGGTGTCATTTTGGTTGTATAGAGCACAAGTACCAGTGTTTCAGTATTGCCTGTTTATCATAAAACATACACAGCAGAAAAGATTAACCTCGCTTTCATTCATCAAAGTGAATTTTCCGGTATTTATTTGTTCTCCAATGTCTGAATGTTTGTTTTCATGAATGTCTTTTAAAGACGTCTATGTCTTCCTCTGAAAACTTGATCTGATTTAATCTTGTGGCTTGTTAGAGGCATGGGAGTGGGTTTGGTACGATTTGAAGCGATGTGCTTCTAAGTAACAGCATAAAATTAGTGGATTATCGCTTTGATGCAGATTTTAACTTTGTGTATCACAGCTTTAATATTTAATTTACATTTCAACTACTATTACTCTCAATATGTATTAACCTTTGATTCTAATCAATACTTTTCAAGACCTAACGTTATTTCTCCGGTTATCTCTAATAGATTTCTTTAGAAATGATATGGCATGTTAGAAACGAGCTTTTTGTTTTTCACAAGTTACAACCAAACACATAAAAACTGCTTTCAGCTCTAAATCTGAGCATAATTGACTTTTACTCAAAATAAGGAGTCTTAAAATTCAGTCTAGTCATAGTTATGATGTGGACTTGATAAATCTTAATATTATGTGCCTGTATAAAGTGCATCTTAGTCCGTAATTTTAAAATGTACATGTTTTTCTTTCTTAGGAAAATAACTGAATTAAAGAAATTAGTTGGATCAATAATTAGTTGTCATCTGAGTAAGTGTGTAGGTCTCAAAATACAAGCCTCTTCATATTTCCTTATGAAGTCATCTATTGGTCCATACTGAATGAAGATATAAGTGCAGAATGCAGGAAAAATGAAAGACTACAAAAGAATTCAAAGAAAAACAAAACAGTGAGTCTGTAGAAATGGCACTGAGCTATGTGAAAATTATTTTATTGAATCCACATTTTGTATTCCAACGTTTGATATGAAATTATCGACAATAAATGCTGCAGAACATCAGGAAAAAACAGTTGTATAGTCTAAATTGACACTTTAAAAATAAAAAAGGCGTGAAGAAATGGGAGAAAGTGAAGGAAATAAGGTGCTCCTGTATAACATATAAAATATAAAAGATTCTACCACAAAAACATAAAATTAAGTGCTTTGGGAAGCCGGATGGGGAGACTGACATCCCCTGGTTTACAGTTCACTGGATGTTTAGTGAAAAGTTCTTAAATCAGGGCATGTGTGATGATGTTTCAGCAGTTCTCAGAAGAACAAAGTGATTATAACTCTAAGCTGCGCTTTAATAAAAACTTCACATCACATATTTCTGCAAAAATCACTGCAAAAAGTAATTAAACCTGGTGTGCTCTTTAAAATTTCCAATCATAAGCAGAAATGAAAAAAAAAAAAGATTTACAATCATGGAACATCGTAGAAGATATTCCATGGGTTCCATTGCTTTTTGTTGTTTTGTTCTGCTGTTTTAGCTGCAGAAATGTAATTTTGAAATAATATTTGATGTTTCTTACCTATTCCTGGGTAATGTGATTAGTAAATATAAATTTAACATAAGTTTTTGCTGCTTGTCGAGCAGCAAAATGCTTACTTTACTTTTTGTTTTCTTCTTTGCAAACTATGTCATTTGATTTGACGATGTAAACAATGCTACTGTCTTAAAGTTTTATAATATTATGGGATGGCTTCTTAAAATTGTCATTTGTTGCTTGTTAAAATGATGCTCTCTGTAATCATTAGGAACCCACATTTTCGGACGCACAAACAGCACCTTTGAAAATGCCATTTCCTGCATTTTAGCAACCTGCTGAAATAAAACTGTTATTCCATTTCAATAATTTGGACTTTGTAATGTACTCATTCCCTTCATTTGTCATGCAGCTCCAAAACTAAGGATAAACCAAATAACCTGAACTTACAATTCTTACTAAAAGAAAGATGCACTATGAACTACTGTAACGTCAAGATAAAAAAAACAACAAAAAACAGAAATGCCAGGAGGATAAGAAGAAGGGTTGGACTTGGCATCTTTTACAAGTTAATGCTGTGACTATTATTATTCATCAATGTATGGAAATTTCTTGTTGGCTCCATATCCTGGGTGACCAGGTTTGGGTTCTTCCTCTTCTTGTCTGGCTTCTTGCTCAGAGTGACTTTGAGGTGTGTCCGCAGTATGGTCTGCCTTGCTGCCTGTTAGAGATGCTGACATGGCGTGTCGTATTAGTACAAAACCGGAGATAAACGCTCACCATTGTCCTGCGTCGTTTTTGTTAGCCATCACAGGTCTCTGATTTTTGACTCACTTGGAGCTTTTGGAGCATCTTTTTCACATTTGAGCGTGCTCTGCGCAAAGCACTCCGCCATCCAGGACAGCACTTCTCCACAATATCGAACCTACACAGAGATGGAGAAATAGCTGAGGATTAACCAGTCTCTGCACTTCCATAAGTTAAAAAACAGTTGCAGCAGAAGCAGCCATGCAATGCATCAAGGTGATGCTGCCGGTCTACCTGAGCTTCCACTGATACCAGTCGCCTCTCTTGGTCCTTGAAACCACCAACGATCTTTAGCAAACTCTGAACCCTGAATAAAAACATAAAGCTTAAATTAGTTGTAATAATATCACTTGGTGAATTAAATTAAAGCTTAAAATAATTTGGCTTTGGACATAGTCTACATGGAGCTTGGAAAAAAAAAAAAAAAAAAAAAAAAAAAAAACAGGCTATCTTTTAATGATCTAACAGATTGGGAGTTCACAGATTTATGCTCCTTAAAACTGAAAAATAATTACTTCGAGGAGGTAGTCTTGAGTTTCTCCTCACTGCTCTCCCATTGCTGGCGCTCCACTTTTGCCAGGTAATTCTCTTTCTGCACCGTCTCCCATGTTATGAGCCTCTGGTCTAGTCCTACTGGCAGCTCCCTCTCTGCCAACACACAGGAAAACAAGCACACAGACACATGCAGGCAAAGAGAATGAAACAAACTAACAGAATTCCCTTGAAGGCAAAAGATGCAACAACACTGAAGAAACGCTTTGAAGTACTTCATTTTTTATAAATTAGCTCCCAAAAAAATGAAAAAAAAAAAAAAAAAAAAAAAAAAAAAGGCTTTTTTTTAATGTTTTAAAAGATTGGGGGTTAACAATTTTTTTCCCCTTAAAAATAAAAAAA
>NW_015114381.1:61544-80319 GCF_001443285.1 Poecilia latipinna | reverse complement strand
GCAAAAACACTGAAAAAACGTTTTTAAATTCTTTTTTTTTTTAAAATTTTCCCCCAAAAAAAAAAAAAAAAAAAAAAAAAAAAAAAAAAAACAAGCAGTTGGGAATGGTTTAAAAGTCCCAAATGGAAAACGGATTGTAGAACCTACATACCAAGATGTTCTTGCTTAGACTCGGGCCGTTTAACCATGCAGAGGATGAGCTGAGAGATGTGGCTGATGATGATGAAGGGTGGGGCCAGCGCAGGCCGGCTGTGGTATTCCACGATCAGGTTATATCTCTGGAACTTCCAGAAGATGTCTGTGTTACCCTGCACCACTTGAAATGTGTAACTGCAAATTGTGATACAAGTAGTCAAAAGTATTATCTTGATGGGTTATTTTTTTTAGATTCAGTGCTTTGCAGAAGTATTCATATGCTTTGAAAATGTTCACATTTTGTCAATTTACAACCATAAAAGTCAATGTAGTTTTCTGGTATTGTAATGGGGTATACCAGCATAAAGTAGAAACTGATTAAGTTGAAAGAAATATATACATGTTTCTGAAAAGTGTGACATGCAATTGTATTTCAGTCATAATGATAAAATAGAAACACCATTTGACTTAATTACAGCTGTGAATCTTATCTTTACAAGCGTTGTCTCTTCCTTTCAATCATCTTTCAATGGATATTCTGGAACTTTTTTAATAACACTGAACTTAAGGGTATTTCAGTTTATGTGTAATGACTGCATATAACATGCTCTATGCTTTCTGAAATGAATGACAATAAACAATAAGTTTTTTTTCCACAATATTAATTTTTTTGGAGCTGTATTTGTAGAAACTGACACATTTGCTGATTTTATTTTTAATTTTTTTTGATAGATATCTTAAACCGAGTCAGATTGGACAGAGAGCAACTATAAGCACCATTTTTAATTATTTCTTCAAATTCTCAGTTGCATTTAGACATTTTTAGAAATGTAGAAATTTGACTCGGTCTAACCCATAAATATGTTTTAGTTTGTATGTTTAAAGCTCTTTTCACTTCCCAGCTATGAACTGCTTGCATAGATTTGTCACATGAAACACAATTAAAAAAAACAGGGAAGTTTGTAATTCTGATATCTCAGAAGGTCAAAATGTTCCAGAGGTGTGAATATTTTTTGCATGGCACTCTAATTCACAATGAAAAAAACAATAGATTTGAAATGTGAGTTGTTGACATCAGCAGCTTTCTGCATGTATTTTAAACACTTGACTGACCTGAACATTGCAATAAGGAGGTTGAGCAGAAGCACATTGGTGACAAGGAGGAAGATAACTAGCAGCAGAATCACCAGCCAGTTGGCGTACTTATTGGGGCACGGCGGTAGATGACCCTCGAGAATCAGAGTTGAGTTTTCAGTGCAGGTAATATTTGGCATTCGGGCAGCTGGGTCACATTTCAGGAGAAAAGAAAGACATAGACAAAATTAGAAACTCTTGGTCAGATGGTCAGAAAGTCATCCTTGTTTGTAATATTACAGCTATGAGTTAAGTTGTAATATTTTTTTGTACTAGAAAAATATATATTTATATGTTCAAAGACAATAAATGACATCTTTCAACATGGTGTATTTGTTTTTTACCATCTATATCATCCAGTGGAATTTGGCCAAATATGTGCAGATAAGGGCGGTACAAGGCTCTACGAAACACCCAGTCAATCCGTGGGTCATTAGGGTGGAGAAGAGCCTGCGTAGCTACGCCATAAGCAATTAGCCACACACTCAGGAAAAAGAGGAAGAAGAAAACATCCTTCATCTGTAAGACATGGGTATTTTACATGTTAATAGCTATATTAGTGGGAAAATGTCTAAATTAATGACTTTATTTCCTAGTAGGACCATTTGACTTGATCACCATTCTTTCCACAATGATGATCTTGGGGCCGAGTTGCTTATTGATGGCAAAGATGTGGATGAGACGTAGAGTAAAAACCATAAAATCTATGGCCAGAACTGTCCGTCCCGCTTCAAAGGTGTCTTCCGACATCCTGCAGAATCAAAGACCAACGTTGGTTCAATACAGTATTTCATTCCCTAATCAACTCATTTAATTTGACGATGAAGTTCACATTTTTATAACTATTATGACAGAACACCCATATATTATTTAATTTGCACTTTTCCATTATTGTTGTACCTGCAGGAAACCCCAACAACAAAGAGTAAGATGGCCACCATGTCACACTTGTTCCAGTTGTCCTCTACGTAGAGCTTGAACTTCTTCAGGATGTTAATTTCTTCGTCAGTGAAGAAACTCTGTCATAGAACAAAGTTATTGCCTTAACATCATGTTTTCTGGAGGATTTTTACCAGTTTAATTTATTGCATCATCCGCAAAAATGTACGCATTGCTCATTAAACAAACACGTCCATTATACCTGCTAATTCTAGCATCTCTGGATGTATGAATGCATGTTTGCATGTATGTATTTTGACATAGTCAGATAATGCAACAGCGGTGAAGTCGTGTCTTATGTCGGTCTGCTGCACCCAGGGGAGCAATGCTCCAAGGGATCACGGCAAGAAGCGATCATGCTTATCTGACCTGTCTCCCAGGGAGAGAGGGAAAGGAATGCAGAGAGGTGAGAGGCTCATGAGTCCTCAAATTCCCTACAGAGAATGAGCTCACTCTAACAAAATCACATCATCGCCTACTCAGATGTGTCTGACTTGTCGGGACTGAATGCTTTAGCACATCTCATAAAAGTGCTGCTCCTTCACAAAAGGTGTGATGTTCTTGCATAAGACAGCTGAATATTCCTGACAAATTGTCCCCAAAAGAAGGACGGGCTACGTTGAGACGGCTTTGAAAATATTAAGCAGAACACTTAGGGACCATGTGTGATTCTGTATGTATGTCACCTGTCGAATTTCTTCCAGCACCAAGGTGAACACCCAGAAGTAGAGCATTATCTCCGGAACTTTAGGACCATCGGGCGGGCTCTTGAAGTCCAGAAGAAGAACGTAAGTGAAGAGGCAGAGGAAGGCGAAGTACATGATGACGTTGCCAAAGAACACAGTGACAGGAGCGCTCCAGAAGCGACGCCAGCGGCGGAGCAGGAAGCGCCACCAAACACTGGCACAGCTCTGAGATGTCTGACCTCCAGGTGCAGCATCCCTGAAAAAAAACAACCATGCCACAAATACAGTGAAGCAAACACAGTGCATGCACAAGAGTGTATGACACAAAGATTTTTATTTATTCGAGGTCAGCTAACAACATATTAAAGCTTATTTTAATCAAATATCTATGTTAGTTTTCCTGGCAGTTAATTAAATGATTTACAGTGAAAACACTTTGAAGGCAAACTCACAAAGGATCATCGTCATCCGTTAGCAGTAAAGCCTTTTCTGTGTCGAGGCTGTCCAGCTCCACAAACTCCTTTTTACCATCACGATTATCCAGTTCTTCATCGCTGAAACACAAACCAGTCTGTCAGTGAACATAAGCAAATAAATACCTGCCAACTGCATGGTTAAAGTTGTGTAATACAATTTTTGTTCACCTAAACATAATGAGGTTGGTCCAAATAAGGGGTGGAAAGAAGAAAGAGACCACAAGTTTGGAGATGGCAGTGTCTGTCGTCATCGCCCCCCACCAAAGCTTTGTGAGGAGAGCCTGTGGTGAGAGTTGGCATTAGGATAATTTCTAGCAGTGAAGGATTAACTTGAATGAAAAAAAGTTTACCACAAGGGGGCACTATAGGTCTTTCTATTTAGACACCATACTGCTCTGGGACTACATTCTTGAGGACACATATTAAGAGTTATATAACCAAAAGACATAACAAAAAAACAAACAAAAAAAAAAAAAAAACAAACACACAATATATGATTCACGTTTGGTTTCACAGCTGCAGTTTGAATTTAGTCTCCTATGTGTCGAGGCACCTGATGCTTTGCCATGACTATGTCCACCCTAACAAAATAGTGTTGCCTTGCATATTTTTTATAATAATACACATGTACTGAATCATAATTAACTGCTTCTGAGTAAAAAAAGACTACAATATTCCAACTGTGTCCTTTAAATAAAAGATGTTATTCACTGTGCTCTAACTTTCCCTGCTGATACTGAATACCAATTAACTCTCACTGATGACTTTCTAATGACAAGGACATATCTTGGAGGGAAATTTGGGAAGAAAAAATGCGCTGTATGAAGTATCTAATGGAATACACTGCTCTGATTAATAACCATAATGAGAATGTCACTAAGTAACCTAGATATACATGTCAGTTTTCACAACATTGTTCTGCAGCAGACTGACAGGCTGAGTAAGAAAACTTGGCCTCCAATCTCAGGAGGCCAAATGTTATCTTCTTGTTACCTGAACTCCATCGTGGGCAAAGAAAGATTTGGCATCAGCCTCAGTTGCCAAGTTGAGAACAGTGGATTTACTCCAGCACTGTGTTCTTCTCACTAACAAAGCATAGGCCCTGTCTTCACTGTTGGAATAACACTCTCCAAAGACATCTGAAAAAAAAACAAAAAAACAACAAGAACAGTTAGTAAAGTGTCAACCAATTAAATCCTTTATTTTGGACAATTTCCGTCTTTCAGATTTAGAGTTTTATTCTCTTCCAATGGCATTTGTTTGTGCTTCTCTCAAGACAATGCTGGTTTGAGGTAGGGGGTATGCTTACTTGACCTTTGGATTCTGTAACCACACTGTCAACTCTTATCATCGGACAGTTTAAGAACTCACCAAGGGCAAACTGCTCGTACTTGGCCTCCTTCATACTGCGTGCAGACTCAGCCTCAGATTCCAGGCGTGCCATCTCTTTCAGAATCTTACATCCTGCCAGGGCTGCTGCAACTGCCTCGGGGCCCTGAAGGATTAAAAGAAAGCTGGATCCAAGAAATGGGGCTGGAAGAAACATCTAGTGAATTTGGGATTTATTTTTTGCATCTCAATTACTGTGCATGCTGCATCAGCTATGTTTAAGAGGCAAATAGTAGAATTGACCCCTTAGTCTTTAAGTTGCTGTTTTAAAAGCATAGTTCTGGATTTTTTTAAAGTGCGTTTCGGATAAAATATTCAGAGAAGTCTAACATCAGTAGATAACTCTCATAGTTTAATATAAATCCAGATTAGTTGATCCTGAAAGCAAAAGCCATTGGCCAAGACCACAGTAGAGTTTCAAAGAATAACCCTAATCTTATAAAGGCCATAGAAGATTATGCAAATACTTATATGTGAACCTTTAACCTGTCATCATGTTTGCACTGGAAGGTGGTGTACCACTTGTGACCTTCCTGTGTAGAACGTGTTCTGATAATAGCACAGATAACGAATTTGCAGATAGAGTAAATATTTAGCTGAAAAGTAAGGCAGATTAGAAATGCTGCACATCTTCCATTTCAAGTGCTTGTTTTACTGAAATGGATCACCAGAATTTCACTTCACAAAAAATGCTGTACTATTCATTCATTCATTTATTTATTTGCCATGATTTTCTACCTATGTCCTGTTATCTATGGGATGAGAAAATCACCCCCTCTGCTCTCCAAAGAGCTTTAACACAGTCTGTTTGGCTATTCACTATTAAATCTGCATTTCATTCGGCTTTCCTTTCATTCCTCCCAGGTTTCATTTTCAGTTAATTCAGTGAACTGAAAGAACCAAAAGTAATTTATTACAGAGAACTTAATTTACCACAGGTTACATTTTCTGATTGAAAATACAGATGTGTTTTATCATTGTCTGGTGATTTTAATCACTTACTGGAATAAATTGAAGCTAGTGACTTGCTGGACTTGAATATGTTAGAGGTTTGGTGGTTTTATTCGGAATCGTAAAATGTCGGTGAAAGGGAGACAAAGACATTAAACAACCCTTTATAACAATACTTTTAATACTTTTTGAGTATTATGTTCATCTGTTTCTGTTCTGAGAGAGAGGAAATTGGCTCCAGGCACACTGAGATAATGACAAAAAATGGCTGAAAATGTTTGCACACCTAGCACCAATACCCAATGACCTGTCTTTGTCACACTGTTTAATAATCGAGGGCCCATGTAGTGCAATTTCTTTCTTTTGGTGACTGGAGGAGATGTGCATAAGAGTCCCTGACCTGCATAGGGTGATCATTTCTCCCTTTATGTGGGTTCTGGCCTCAGGGGAAACATCTAAAGATTATTAGATGTAGTCATCTTGTATGTAGAGAGTTACCAGCAGTCATTTTGTTCAATAAAGCCTAATGTGTTTCAAGAAGCTTGGGTGATTTCACTTCCTTTAAATACCTGAAGAATGTTGTGGTAAAACTAATTACTGTCAGTATTAACCTCCATCTCTCAGGGAGATGACAACAAGGCATATTTCCCAAGATACCAAGCTATTTTCTTGTAAGTAAGGATTTATACTTTGATAGGTTTTTCTTAAACAGAAAGACTCTGGCTCATGGGAGCGTACCAGTTAAACGACGCTCTTCATATACAACAAAAATCTCATAATACATCTACTTTTCTTTCTTTCTTTTTTTTATAACACTACCTGTCCGTTCTTCATCAGATAACATCCAGTTAATAACTTGCAAGTACATCAGCACAAGAGCAGCAGTACAGTCTTTAAATTAAGAGTATGCATAGACTCTCCATCCCTATTTCATTTCAATGTATTATGATTTCTATCCCTCATGCTCTATTATATATATATACATACAGACAGACATGCATGCATACATACATATAAGCCATGAGATGAGTATATACGCTGCCTTGCATTTTGATGAAGCTTTCAGTGACAGAGAGACGCTTCAAACAATCAAGTTATGAATGGTGCTATCCAGGCGACAGCATGAGAGGGAAAACGACTTGCAGTGGGGGTGTGCACACACTGCATGCAATTAACAGTCTTTCAGATAATATTTGAAATAAGAAGCCAGCCAGGAAGGAGCACATTAAGGTGACCACTTGTGAGATTACAATAATTGGTTGCCTCACTACAGGGATGACTGGAGAAGAAATTAAAAACGGGAGCCTTGAAAAATTGTTTAAAACAAAAAAGGGATCATCATTGATTTATGTCATTTGAACTGTTCAAAGAGCATCAGTCCCATGTCTGGATATATTTCTCATTAACTTCATCAGGACTTTAGATATGCCTTCCCTATCTCACCAAGGGCCGACTGCCTCAGCAAGCGACATGACCTTCATTTCAATAATGTTCTTTAAGATAAGATTGCTTTTTAGCTCACCTAGTTACAGCACTCTTTTATCTAGAGTGACATTTGCATATGGCAGGACTGACCTACACCTGCTCTGTGTTTGGCGTCATGCCTCTTGTCACCCTTCATTTGAAGTTACACTCTCTGTGTAACTCACACAAGCCTGGAGTTCTGATAGAGTAGATTTTTCCAGTGCCAGGCATATTTAGGGTGTTGCTGATTGATATATGACAAGCTGGAACTGAAATAAGCAAAGAAGCTGATAAGACTGACCATGGCCCAAAAGTAGTTAGCCATCTGCTGTCGGTTCTGAAGAACGGCCCAGAGAAAAAGATCTCGCCAAGGATGTTCACAGCGCTCCTCCAGCTCGGGCAGGTTCTTCTGGCTGTGGAACAGTCGGCCCTTTGGTGGCTTCTCCTGGGGTGCATAGACAGTACACTGCATGTATTAAACATGTTTAGTAAATGGGGCAGCTGCAGACACTCAGCACAACATTCAGCGTCTAAATGAGTTATAGAATTGATGGCGTTCATTTCTGAATTAAGCAATTCATATGGCTATAGGAGGTCATTTTTGCCTGATCGCTTTTTTTTTCTTTTGTTTCATAAAAATCTAAGAAAACCCAAAAGACAATTGGAGTGCAAAGAAGAGTACAGAACATGGAAAATAGCAAGTACTAAAATCAAGTCATATTTGAACAAACACATATGACTTGATTTACATTGGTAAAATGCTATTTTATCTTAATCATAGCATGAAATTGTCAATTAAAGATTCAATATCCTCCCTGAATTCAGTGTACCAAGAAATTTTGTATTTTATTTGATTCATTGTAAATTCTGATGTTTCAAGTGACACAATCTGAGAAAGTCAGAAGACAAAATTAGACACAAGTCAGTTGAAAACTATGAAATGTGTCAAAAATTGCCATTTAAATGACAAATAAATGGGTTGAGAACTACCACTTAGGTTTAGAATTTGACTTGACTTCAAAGTTAGAAATTTGTCATCTGAAATCAATAATTATTCACTCAAGTTGACATATGAGTCACAGTCTGTGTATGTCACTCACTGCTGGCATCTTTTGATAAAAGCCTTTGCAGGAGTCATGCAGAAAGTCCTTCAGGACTTTGGCGACTTCAAACAGGGTGAAGCGGGGCTTCCCTTGCTCCGAGGGATGGTGTCCTGGCGGACCAGGTGTTCTTGCTGCCCCAAGCAAGAGCTGCTTCTCTTCATATTTTTTCAGAAGCAGGTTGTGAAGGAGGCTCTTCTCCGACACAGACCAGTAAAGCTCCTGTAGGCGACCGTAGGTGAGGAATTCCCCCAAGTTCACCCCGTTGTCCACAAAGAGGCGCACAAAGTCTGGTTTGTCGTTGATGAGGGCATCCATCATCACTTCCTCAAGGTCACAAGCCTGCAATAATTATAGGGTTTTGTAACAATCAGTCACAAAGCAGTTTAATGAAATGTTTTATAATGATTAGGTCATTGACTTTTTTTTTTTTACAACAGTACACACTGATGTTCTTAGCTGAATGCAATCTCATGAGAAACAGCTAGTTAGTAAGTCTATAAAAACAAATGTTGGCATGTTGGATAGATTTACAGCCATCCTAACAGGACAAAATGTGTGAGCAAGGACGATCACAAGTCTACAGCTTCATTGTTGACACCGTGATTCAATTATGATTTTAGCAAATGTTAAAAGTATAACTTGACATACTAACAAAATAATGTGTGATATTAAATATCAGACATTTCTGCAAAGTCACAGGAGTCAGCTGTCAGCTGTAAATCAAATGCTGTAAATAAAGCATTTGTCTGGTTGTCTGGTTGAAAGTACAAGTTTGCAATATGATCAGTTGTACTGTGTCTTAACACAACACTGCATACAAATTCAAATTGCAATAGACTAATAAACAGAATGGACTAAAAAAACAGAAATATGTGAATCAGAAGGTACAAATCAGATACCAATCTGTGTTGTTAGCCACACATAGTGTAATGTTTTTTACAGCCCACACTGCAACACATATGGGGAGTGTCCACACATAATCAACTGAAAGCACCAGCTGTGGTGCAACAAATAACTTCTTTTTGCAAGTTCTTGTGCTTCCCCCACATCCCTGCTATCCTGGGAGGTGAGCCATATTGTTCTTGTTAAAATATGGGCATTTAATGTTGCAGCTGCAGTGACCAAGTGATAACATTACAATTTTATGCAAAAGCTCTGCTTGCACTGATCGACATTCTCTTACCTTTACATTATTAATCTTTGAGCAGCTTCATCTGATGGCAGGTGAAGCTGCTCAAACAACATGAATATTTTGGATAACAATTATTTTAACAATTTCGACATTAAGCCTTTATCCTTAAATGGTAAATTAATTTCTACATTTACAAAAACAACAACAGAACAATATAATATCACAGCAATAGTAACATCCCCTTACACTGCATGAACTGTATTCCCTTCATTGCAATGCACTTGCACTGTTGAAATGTTCAAAAGTGACACACATATTTATAAGACATGACAGAAAGTGATCCTAAACTTAGTACTATCACCTTTAAACCAACGTAAGTTGTTATCTGGTCCACCAACATACATGGCAAGATGGAATACAGATTGAGAGAGATATTCAGTATTTACCCACCTTCCACTCCACATCTCCATTAAAGATGTCACTCTTGGCAATGTCCACTCTGTTCCAGGCCACAGCCAGCTTTAGCTCATCCAGAAAGTCTTGAGCTTCTTGACTTTGACTCTTACAAGCTGATAAACACACAGACACATAAAATGCCAACAGGTCCACAGGCAATGAAGAGCTCAACATTTCGCACACAGAAATGCAGAAATTGTGCGACAGAAAGGGTTCCATCTGTAAGACGAACTTTACCCTTGACAAGAGCTTTGAGAATAACAGTATCCAGCTCGGAGCTTTCCTGTTCAGGGTCGTGGACAGTCAGAAGATGCCCGTGATCAAGTATCTTTTGGATCTGTCAGGCAAGTTAACAGCCAGTTAACAGAGTAAACATATTTTTAAATTCTATAAAATTTGAAAAATAAACAACAAATTCATGAAACATTGAATAATTGTCTTGTCTGTCATGCTACATTTAGGTAATCTTATACAAATTTCTTAAGATAAATATGAAATTCACACAGTAGCTTGTCTCACTGTGTTTCCCAGTGTGCCCCACTTTTATCCCAGTGTTCAATACTTGACAAGTGCATATCTTTGTAAGTGTCTGCCTCCCTGCTGTGTGCATGGCTCTCACCAGCTTGACCCAGTTACTGATGTCTGTGCTGTGGTGGGCATTGGGAAAGGTGTCCAACAGTAGCTCATGAACGCTGTCTGCGTCCCAGCAGCCTCTGTTCATCAGCGTGACTAGGATGTCAGCCACGCCTCCAGAGCCTGCCAGAATCAGCCACGGTGTGGAATTTCCAATGCCCTTACACATCCTCTGCAAGAAGAGAAACAATTTTATCAGCAGACAGCCACGTTGTTTAGATAGTGCTGTGCTCTTCCATCTCCTCAGTTATCGCCCTGCTTATGAAAAATAATTGTTGGACAAGCCTTTTCTTTTAGATGAAGAGATTAGTTGTGAGATAACATGAAGAGTTTGTTGTTTGTCCACCTTTGGCTTGATACTTTAGCTGATCAGAGCCTGATTCTACTAAGTCTACTAACGTATGTTAAGAGTTATCTAAAGAGTCAAACAGTGGAAATCAAAATCTGACTTTCTAAAAGACCATTTTGGGTTATTGTTTTACTGTGGAATAACTAAGACAGCATAAGGAAATAAAACAGTTTACCTTTAGGATTCTGGGCTCCCCATGGACCAGGAGACACAGAACAGGGATCTCAAAACTTCCTGCTCCTGCAATGAAGATTTTTGTCTTTTACAACTCTGATGTTAGTTTACTGCATAATGGATAAACATACATTGATTAATTAAACCAAAGAGGAGTTAATATATAGTTTTTTTTCCAAAAATTGATGTGTGGTGTAAAATATTCTTAAAGATTATAATCATTTGAAGGGCAGGATCTTTTCTGTTTATCACTGTGAAACAATTTATTTTTAAGTTTAAACACTCGTGCTATGTACAAATGCATTAAATAAACTAGGAAGGTCAGAAATGCTTGCTGCCACATTTGCACTAATGGAAAACATAAAGCACTTTGCAACAGCATTCAGACCTTGAGACTAACATATTGTTTGATTTTAAAAGCATTTTGCAATGTTGCCACGGCGTGCTTCAGTGTATTTAATTGGGATGTTAGAGCAACATTAAACAGTTCATTATTGTAAAGCGCAAGGAAAAATATTTAAGCTTTTTAATTCAAATTTCAATTTTAATGTGTATTTGCATTTAGTGCATTGTCCTCTGATACCACTAAATAAACTACTCTTTCTCTAATTGCCTTTAAAAGTCCACATCTTTCTTAGCAAAGCCAACATGTGTTTAGTTTGATCACAGTATGAATGCAAGCTCTCTTTGGAGGCCTTGAAGGTTTCTCAGAAAAGCGTACTGCACAGCCTACATCACAAACACCCTTGAAGACTCCAGACAGAACAGAAAGTAAAACCGTAAAGATCTTTAAAGTAGGGGTAGCTTATAAAATAATATTCCAAACTTTGAAAAACATAGACCCTGCTACAACTGTCTACACCAGGTGGTAGCAGCATCATGTTGTGGTATATATATATATTTTTTTTCTTTAGCATCAGAGCACTTTGGATGAAAACCTTTTAGACGCCACAAAAGACAAAATATGGACTTAGTAATCTCTGTAAATCAAAACCGATTTAATGTTGATCTTGAACAGCATGGACAGAGTGCGTCTACAGTGCATATAGTTCGTGAAGAGTGAAGTAAGTACATGATGTGCTGTCACGCTTAATCTTTGAGGACAGATGCAAAAATATCTTGTACACAAGCTGTATAATTTAAAACAGTGATAACGCATGCAGTGATGGAAAAATCTCATTTATAAATGTTTGTCACAGTGAATTGTGTTCTCTTATCAAAATATGTAATTTTAAAATGTTTTTCATTATATCTTCCTATGTATCAGAGAATTAAGATGTCGAAAAATGGCTTAGACAATATTGCTACATGATAAAATATAAAGTTATTAATTTTTAATAAAAAAGTAAATACATGATGTCAAATGTACAGTCCCTATAAGTTAACTAGACTCCGTTATTAACCTTAGCAATGTAGAAAATGTACTGTAGACATCATCAAATCATAAATAGTACATAATTAGATAGATATAAAAAAGTTTTTAGTCTGACTGATCACTGAATAATGGAAAGGAGAGACGCAGTGTCCTCAGATGGCCCAGTCCTTCCACTGCTTGTATCTGTGGTTGTTTTTCCTTTAATTTTGCACAGTGATTGCTTTGAATAAGGAATAGCAAAGTTTAGCTACTTAAAAAGATACTTAACATGACTGCTGCACTTCTCTACAATGCTGAGGCATTTTGAGTTTAGCACGCTATAGCAAAAAGTCATAAAATATGAATCATGGTTTCTTTTAAAATATTCCTATATGACGCAGCAACATGTATTATGTACAGAATTACAATGCAATAAAACTGCATGTATAATTAAAAAACAATGAAGGTTATTTTTATGATCTTTCAAATATTTTACACAAACAAAAATATTGCAATGCTAAATTTTAACTTATTAATCAAATAACAATAGAATAGAACATTTTAACCATTGTCTGTACCCAAAACATATGTGAACATGAAGGAGTTTACCTCCATAACCAGTGCGCTGAAGGGAGATGTGTTTGAGCAGTTTCACTCTCATTTCACTGGTGGCTCCTGGTCTGTTGGGATCCTCTTCCACAAACACGAAGTGGGAATGGTGGCTGTCCAGGGAATACACTGCACCATGGGGCAAGTCCTGTGGTGTGTATGCTGCAGGCTCATCCACCTTATGAAAATTATTATAACAATGCACCAAGACTCAGGAGAGCACAAATGTATTGGGGTTGTTTACAGATGACAGTATTGTGTATCTGAGCGGAAACCTTGGCAGTGAGGAGAGCCTTTCGGTTGTGGATCATGTTCCAGGGTGCGATGCCAATGGCCACAACACGAACTTTAGAGGAGGTGCTGGCCAGGGAGTGATCTCTTACTGCCTGGCCCAAGTGCTTAGTGATGCCAAAGCGAAGGCCATTAGTTAAAATCCATGCCCCTGAAGAACAGAGAAGGAGTTGCACAACTACTGCTGCTCAGATGTTCATATTTACTAATCAAAGGCATGAATGTCATGTATAACTTTTCATAATGCACATGAACTATTCTTTTTCCGTAGTGGGATGATGATACAGCTGATGAACAAGAACTTTAGTGCAATTTATAGTGTCTAAACAAGATCAAATTAAAACATAGAGACTCAAAAATGTACATACACCCACACCTGATGTAGTTTATCAGGCTGCAGATAAACTACATGGCTTTTTGGACTGTCTTTCTGACACCTACTGAGTTTTTACACATAGTCCACATATTTTGGGCAGGAACCATTCCATCTGCTTTCTTGTTTTCATTATCTATGTTAAGAAGTCCACTTGGGGGTTCATGACAAGGCCTTCAAATCTGAAAACACTTTTCAACATGGGGATGACAACATCATACTGTGGGGCTTTCAGTGGTACTGTTGTGACTGAATCACATCCAAGGTCTTCAAGTTCACACTCAGTTAACAGCTAAAAATTTAAAACATGGACACAATTGGGTGACCTAACTTGGCAGTTCTCCAAAATCCTTTCAGAATCGTTTTGGAATTGATGAAGTAGCTAAACAATTTCTGGGAACTCCAAGATGTCAGTCTTATTAAAAATCCAGGGGACTGTGGTCAAAGTCAGGAAAAAGCATAACTTTTGAGCAAAATCTAATGGTTTTCATCAGAAAAAAAATGGGATATTTTTGAAAAAGCCCTTTTGATTATTTCAAAAAGTGTTTGGTTTATCTTTAAGTTGCCAAGGAACATTTAAGCAATTATTAGTGATGGTGTATGTAAGGATTAGACAATAGACATAATTAACTAAAATGTTTGAATCTAATTCTTGATGTCTTAAAAATTACATAAATAATGACTCAAGTACATGAATAAAAGTCTAAAATGAATATAACATCATGCTGATGATGAGTATATGAAAACTTCTGACGTCTAGTAAATTGGACAAAGCTGACTTAAACAGAAACACTTTATGGAAATTTATAAAAATATATTAGACTGGAAGGTTCTTTCTCAGATTGCACGAGTGCATTCACTGCAAATTAGATTTCTGCCCATTTAGTCATGAATAATGTGCGGGTTCTGCTAAAAGTGAATTATGCAATTTTACATTGTGCATAAAAATATAAAGCAAATAAGAAAACCGATTTAGAATTGAAACATTGTAGACAAAAATATACTGTAATGGTATTGTTGCTGATAACAATTCTGCCTCATTGCAGCAGAAGGCTAGACACAAGTTATTCCCTTGCTGTGAAAAGTCAAGGCCAGCTTTGGCCCACTGATTATAACCTGTGCTCTGTGCAGCTTTCACAAGTCCTTTTCTAAGAGTGTCCCTGAGCCAGGGCTTCATCTGAGCCAGCTCATCTCCTCCCACCAACGCCACGACCAAGTGTGGAGGAGAGAGGCCCCAGTCCTCTGTCAGCATCTTGTAAATCAAAACTGGGTCTGTGTTGCTGGACACCCTCACAAACTGCATTAAGGGAAGAGAAATATGATGTTAGGATCATGTGTTCAAATCAATTTCTCCAAGGATTTTTCTGAGACTTTCTGCAGCTTTTTATTGTTTTACTGTATTTATTTACGTTTTTTGCATTATTTCATCTCACCTTTCCTTTAGTCTTTGTAGATCCAACAAAGTCAATGTCACCCACTCTCCCAGCTGCCCAGTGAGTTTTCTCCTTCATTTTGTTAGCCAAGCCTCTGGCTACATTCTGAATAGTCTCATCCACTTTACAGCAACATGAGCAGCCAAGGAGGACACTGCAAAGACACAGGTAATTGCTCTGTGTCATAAAGTCATCTTTAGCACACAACAGGAAAGATTTAATTTTGAGTGACCCTGACGCACTTCTTGAAAACAATATACCAAATTATAAACTCTTGTGTAATCTGTTGCACAGTATCTTCTAACAATGTTATTGTGTTGCTTACTTTGTAGCAAAAGACTATCTAAGATGCTCATAACATGTCTTTGGCACTTCCAGGTTAAAAAAAAAAGTCACACAAGTTCACATAAATTCATTTCTTTACAGACATTTTAAAAACGTATTAGAATAATAACCTGTAAACTGTGTTATGTGCATTTCTGTGGAAACATTTCCTCTCTTGCAAGTTGCGTATCTTAGAGACTGAAATATATCATATCATTGAACAAATGTGAATATATGACAAAGACTCATTGAGTAAATATGAATGTATTATCAAATCAATTATATTATTCAGCCATTTGCAGAACAGATGAAGTGGGAAGCCAGTCATAAGATTTTGGGAGAGTCATTATCCACAAATAGAGAAAATATGAAACAATGGTGAATCTTCCTGGGAATGATTGGTCTTCCAAATGTATTCCAAGAGCGAGTCAGTGACTTATTCAGGAGGTCACAAAAGAACCTAACACAACAACTAAATCACTGCACACCTTACATGTCAAAGTTAATAATGTCCATATAATTCAACAACAACAGAGTGTCATTGAAAACCTATAGGAGTAAATGCAGAGAAAAATAGGTAAAGAAATCCAACATGAAGGCAGGCAGAAAAGATCCAACAAGGAATGACAAGATGCATGTAGTTAATTACAGTCACACTGCAGCTGGGAGAGAAGGCAAATGCATATACTGAGGAAAGATGAATAATGAACACAGAAAGAGCCGAACAAGGACTCAAAGGATCTAGAAGCAAAGGAAAAAGCTTGACAAATAATCTTAGAGACATAAATGCAAATACACCAGAAACAGAACACAAGAATAAACTTAGAAACTACATACAAAGCATCAAACACATACAGCAATATCAAACTAAATATGCAAAATCTGTTAAGCAACAATAAGGAGCACAAACAAATACACAAAGACAAATTAAACCCAAAACTGAAACACTCCAGGAGAGTGACAAAGAGATTGGATAAGAAAATTCATTCCTAGGAGAGTTCCCTGTCCCAATAATTGCTGAACAAAAAATAAATAAGACTTGCCTCACTTTTGCCAATAAAAACACTGTGATGATAACATAGATTTGGAAACATGATGTGAACTGATGAGATAAAAGCTAACTAAAAGGTTTGTTGGGATTGCTTTTTGTTGTACCTTTATAAATTAAACAGCTGAGAATTGGATTTAGTATTTTCTCATGCTATCTTTGTCTGATATCAAATTGTCTTTGAAGATCTGAAACATTTAACAGTAGTAAATAAAAAAGGGGAGAATACTTTTTTCATAGCGCTGTAGAATTTCACATTAAATAGTACAACTTGGCAAAATCAAACAAAAGAGGGACGTAGATTGAACTTTTAAACAAATTATACCTTTAGGCCCCTCCCTTCTCTATCACTTGCACTTTAACACTGCCCTACCTGCAGATGAGGCAGTCATGCAAGCAACAGGCAAATAGCCATAGCAACTGTAAAAGGTGCAGCAATACATATGGTTAGAGACTCACCTTCTGTTTTGGTTCCAGCAAAGTGATTTTTACATAGCATTCAGAATAATGGGCATGCCAAAATAATGTGATGACTTGTTGTTTTACATTAGAGGCTTATCAAGAGTTTTAAGTTTTTCTTTTAATGTTTAAAATCCTGCACAAGATGAAAGCATCTTTCAAAGTATAAATATTTTTACCCTGATGTTTTGAAGTTTGTAGATTTTTGATAAAAAATAAGAAACTGAGACCAGTAGAGGAATTCTGAATGCTTTGTGGTTTAGCCGTGTCGTCACTAATCCTCCTTCCTAACAATGTAGTTCAGAGCTACATTGTTATACAAAGCATTCTATTCTCCAGTTTAGAAATGACTTTTTCTCATGAATAATTAAAATAAAATAAAAAATATACTTGGATCTAGTTAAGACTTTTTAGTAATGCACATATGTTTGCCTCCTGTCGCAAAACCTCCAACTTAGTGCACTGATCTGAAAGAATGCAATTATGCTTTCTTTGCAATAAAACTATTCTCTTCAGTGTAAGATAAAGTTAGTTTAACCGATTTTTGTGCTGTTTCATATAGAGATATTTGGGTTGTGTTACACACAAGCAAACCAATGCTTTGACACACCTGTGCTCCTCTGACCACTCCAGCATGTCTCCACACTGAGGGCATCGTGTTTGTGGCTGCAGTGGCACCTGCAAACAAATAAATACACAGACATTAATCCCAGTTTCCACTAAATCCATTAAAACTCACTCACCAGCCTTATATGACTGGAAAGAGGGTAATAGGTATTTGTGGCTAATGCAAAGCTGGAGCAATTTTCATTCACGCTCCATATGCAAAGTGCTTTATCCAGTCCAGTTGCTTGAACTAACAACATAGCAACCATACTTCCTCAAATAGATAAAACTGGAATGTATATGGCGAGCCTATGAAGCAGGACTGATTTGATGCAGAACAATCTGACAAGAAAGTCAACACATTTGTCTCACATTTACATGGACTCTAAAAATATTACAAACCTCTTATAAAAGGAGGTAAAATATTTAATCTTCTTTAACATGATATATGTCCCAAAGAAACACATTTATATGAGAAAAATATGAAAAAAAAAAAAAAAATCCTGCAACAACCTATTTGCATAAGTGAGCACGCTAGTAAACAAATACATTAGTCTTATCCAGTCCTAGTCCCAGTCTGTCAATCATCCTGATGTAGGTACTGTTCATATCCTGCATGTTCTCTGCTACGCTACAGATTCTTCCTGATAGAGCCTGCCACAAATGCTCAGGCTAATTAGCATGGCTACAGATAACTTCGCATAACGTCATTTTCCAGTAAGTAAGCGTGCACACAAGCTTGATTGACAATGCCAGTGTCTTCCCCCTAACACTGATCGGTTAATTTTAGCTAAGAGCAGTGCACTTCTGCATATTGTAATAGTGGCACATGGAGGAAGGGAAGGACGTTGATTTTTTCACAGATTATATGTCTAATACCATACTGTCACGACGTACTGACAGTTTTAACAAACATGTAAGAAACTTCTTTTTAAATAAAAGTTAGATACTGCAACTTTAACTCATAGAAAACATTCAGTCAGTTTTCTGAAAACTATCTGAATGTAGAAAACTGTCTGAATGGGCGCGCTGGAAGACTCAGTTGGTGTAGCACACGTGCCATGTACAGAGGTTGCCGGTTATTATGGATTCAGTTCCAGGTTCAAGCCATTTGTTGCCTGTCTTTCCCCTCTCTCTCCACTCTATTTTCCACCTATATACTGTTCAATGAAGGCCACTACGGCCAAAAAAAACAAAAAAAAAAATACCTCCAAAAAAAATAAATTATGAAAACATAGGTGTATTTTAAAATTTTTT
>NW_015114381.1:57405-58403 GCF_001443285.1 Poecilia latipinna | reverse complement strand
CCCCGCTCTCCCTCCTTTTTCCCCCAAAATCTTTGTTTAAAAAGGGCCCCAGGGGAAAAAAAAAAAAAAAAAAAAAAAAACCTCTGAAGAAAAGAAATCTCAAATCATGAAGTTTATGTCTACATGTTTTGCTGTGGGTGTGATGTTCTCCTTGTGAATTAGTTATGTTTTCAGCACAAACCACACCTTTTATTGTGACCCAAAAATGTGTGTAAGATTTCTTTAGACCAAAGCACATTCTCCCACTAGATTTTAGAATATTTTAACCAGGCCAAAATGCTTTCTTTGAAGAGAAGGCCTCTGTCATGAACCTGCCCAGACATACAAGGAATGCATGAACTTGCCGTACTAGTAGAACATAACCTGTACTTGCGAGAAATTCCGGCAGCTTTTTCATTGTTACTGTCAGGCTCTTGGCAGCATTCCAGACCGGATTTTATTTCTTCTTTTCATCAATTTTGGAAAATCATCCATGCTTGTTAATGTCTCTGTTGTCACGTATTTCTCCAACTATTGTGACTGTTTTCACTCCACCATAGCATGCACAGAAGTAAATATTTAAGAGTGTAGCTGGTCCAGTGTTCCACGACCAGGACGAAAACCACACTGCTCTTCCTGAATCCGAGGTTTGACTATCCGATGGACCCTCCTCTCCAGGACCCCTGAATAGTCCTTACCAGGGAGGCTTAAGAGTGTGACCCCCCTGTAATTGGAGCACATCCTCCGGTCCCCCTTTTTGAACAGGGGGACCACCACCCCAGTCTGCCAATCCAGGGGAACTGCCCCCAATGTCCATGCGATATTGCAGAGTTGCATGAGCCAACACAACCCTACAACATCCAGAGCCTTAAGGAACTCCAGGTGGATCTCATCCACCCCAGCGGCCCTGCCGCCAAGGAGCTTTTTGACCACCTCGGCGACCTCGTCCCCAGAGATTGGAGAGCCCAACCCAGAGTCCCCAGGCTCAGCTTCTTCAACAGAACAGATTGAGGAGGTCT
>NW_015114381.1:0-52847 GCF_001443285.1 Poecilia latipinna | reverse complement strand
GTTACACACAGCACCCAACCCCTTTGGCCCCTCCGACAGGTGGTGAGCCCATTGGAAGGGGGGCCCACGTATCCTCTTCGGGCTTTTTTTTTTCAAAATTTGGTTAATTTAATATAAGAAAAGTTTTAAAAGGCTTTATTGTGGTCACATTTTTACATCATGGTTTAAAAAGAACATAGTTTAAAGACGGTAAAAACTGAAAAGTCTTCCCAGGAAATACTTGTCTTACAGTGATGACGAGTTGTGTGGAACTGCTCATTTATATTTAGTCCTATAGTTTGTTTCAGAAGAAAATTTTCATACTTATAGAGAATTTTGTAACAATAAATATGTAATTAAAAATATGTCTTCATATTTATTCTAGTTTTTGACACACTAAAGACATCACCGGGAATTACGTCTGCGAATGAAGATTTTCCTAGAAGTAAATGGCACCCTATCATTATGCTAACTCATTTTTTAATGATAAGATTTTCCCTGTTCCTCAGTAAACACAGTTTTATCAGTTACTTTCATTTGCATTTCCATTTGAGCTTCTTATGAAAGGTTATTAATAAAATAAGAGACAAGCATGTCCGAATCAAAAGAAAAGAGGAAAAAGTCTCTCTGTGTATTTTGGATCCAGAAAAGTGATGTTGTGTATAATGCAGAGGGAAAAAAAGCTAAAATCTGCTTTGTAATCTGTTTGATATTATGAAGGCAGCTTGGTACGGAATGCTTTATTTGACTACAGGTATGGGTGGAGGAGGAAAACGACTACTGGGTATGCAAACGGGATAATTTGCATGCAAAAGGAGGAGAAAAGGATGTGGAGCTGTGTGCGTGTGGGTCTATGCTCTGAATATGGGTTTGGGGGAGAACATGTCTTGGAAAAAAAAAAAAAAATTCAGACACACACACCTCAAACTTTGTTCAATGTTCACCATTCTGATCTTGATTACAGTTTGAATGAAGTGCAGTTTGAAGTTTATACTATGTTGTGTTTCTCAATAATGGGAGCTTTGGTAGCTCCTTGTCTTATGCGAGTGATGAAGAAAATAACAAAGTAGAGGTTAAAAATTGTCCATGTTGTTTTATTCTGAATTTTAAAGCTCATGTATTTCTTGTAGATTTTTGACAAAATTAGTAATACAGGACTTTATCAGAGCACAGCAAATATTTATCGAATACAAATCCTTCTGATTGCACCATTCAAGGTACCCAGAAATTACACTAGGCCATCCTCACTGAGCTTCATTTTGTGAGAAGACCTTTAAACTTTATGATTTTTCCTATTTCTCCGTTCAACTTACAAGTGCTACTCCAGAGGGAATTTTGGTATGACTGCAAGGACACCACTATGATATAAAGTCCCCTGAGATAATGTGTAGTTTCACAATACATAAATAGAATTTTAACTACATGCTCCCCAGACGAAGCCCCACGATTTTACTTACCCAAATCCTAAATTGATTTTACCATATTTGTTTTATGATTGTTGACATACAGTAGATTTGCTAAAATACTGCAAGAGGCACACAGCTTTTAAAGAAAATACTTTATCATTTGCCTAATATGAGACATTTTGATGATGTTGAAAAGGGAAAAAGAACATTGCAGTAGGCACTCACCAAAGGTGTGTCTTGTTTCTCCGGCATGGCTAATGCAAACTTTTCTCCTTGTTCAGCTTAACCACAGCAGGAGAGACTGCGAGTTTTCTGTTCAGGCGAACTACTTGGCTCATCAGGAGGTGGCATGAAGGTAATGCTGTTCCCTTAGCCAATCCCTGAAGCTCTTGTGCACCATTACTTTGCATGTTGGTTAGCCATAGTCTGCTCCCATCAAGACCACACCTTTATCGTTTAAGCCAGCTGCTTTCTTTACATTTGTGGCACATTTACTGTATTTTTAGGAGTTTTCTATATTTTTTGCCATATCAACTTCTGCATTGACAAAAAATGCGGACAGAGCCCTCCATATTGACTCTAGGTATTTCTTCAAAACTTATTTAGCAAATCTGAAAAAAATATATTGATGTAAATATTAAGTCCTCAATATACAATGACAGGTCACTTTTTTAGGTATATTTTGCTTGTACCTGTTTGGATTACCCTTTGCTTTCAGAACAACCCTAAGTTTTCATGCTATTGATTCAACTAGAATCAGGCACATTCTTCAGAGATTTTGGGCTATACTGATGCCATCATGCAGTTGTTGCAGATTCGTCAGCTTGACATCCACAATATGAATCCTCTGATCCACCACATCCCAAAGGGATGGTCATTAGAGTGAAGTTGACTTACTGACATGTTCAAGATACTCGTTTGAGATTATCTGAGCTTTGTGAAAGGTTCTGAATTATCCTGCTGGAAACAGACAACACAAGACACGAACATTATAGTCACGAAGGAGAGGGAATGTTGAGAAACATCAGTCAGATCAGGCAAAGCTTTTCTCTAAAATAAAATTTTGGTGAACCTGTGGGCATTGTAGCTTCAGATTCTTGTTCTTCCTGTTTGGATAAAATGCCATGCTGTCTGATGTTGGTGATTCACCCCATTCACCCCATCTGGGTGAATGTTCCATAGGATGTGTACTTAGTGATGATATTCTTTTTACTTTGGTTAGAAAGAGTAGATATCTGAGCTGTTGTTGCCTTTCTGTCATCTCAAACCCCTGTGGCCATTCTCCTCTGACTTCTGGTGTGAACAATGTATTTTCATCCACACAGCTGCTGCCAACTGTAGATCAGCAGTTTCAGAAATACTCAGAGCAACCGACTTGCTTCCACAATCATCCCAAAAGACACTGAAATTCACTTTCTTCTCTGACGCCCAGTTTGAACTTCCTCAAGTTGTGCTCACCATCCCTAAATGGGTTGAGCTGCTGTCATGTGATTGGCTAATGGACCATTTTTTTAAAACAGAACATTGAACAGATGAATCAAACATAGTAAATACATGAGTGGGCAAAGAAATAAATGCACCAAGAAGTGCAAATAAGGGAGATACATGCCTTAGAACATCAGACATTTTAGGAGACAATGTGTTCTTGTAAAAGCTTAGAGTGATTCAGAGGTTAGAGCTGTCATCGGCCAGTGAAGGGATCAGTAGTTAAATCCTAGGTTCTTCAGTCCTCATGTCAGTGTCCTGCCACCTTTTGTTCCCTCTGATGTGAGTATGGACAGGTTCTTTGTGAATGGTAAGTGATGCTTGTTGTGGTATATAATGATTTACACCTTTTGAAATTTTCTTGTCAGCCTCTGTTGAAATTCATCTACTTCTTTGTTTTCTTCTATAGTTCTAGCTATTTCCCTTTATGTCTGCTGTGCATTGATTTAAACTGTGTTGTGCCGAGGGTTTTAAATGTGCTCCATGTAATATGCAATGAGACACTCAAACAGAGAAGAGGGTGGTTTTCCTGGTTTGGTTTGCTTGTTTCTCCTTTCTGGATTCAGACACATCTTAATAGTGTAAGATTATTTTTTTCCCTTTTCAATTAATGCAGTTACATACAAGATCAGTTATTTACTAAAGTTGATCAATAGTTAAGGAAATGTGCTGTGCCTTTTTGGGGAGCTGTTTCCTTCTTTGCTGTTTATTTTAGGAGGCGGGTTCTCTTCTGTTAATTGAAGTTGAATTAAAGTCTGGACAGCTATGCTATTCCCTCTCAGTGTCCTGCTCTTTCTCCAACCACAACCTCCTATTTTACGGTAACACGTATTTACCCAACATTTTGTTACAATAGAAGCAATTTTTCAAACCCTACATGAGATAGATGGAGCTTAAACATTTTTTAAAATTTAACTACTATTTCTGGTGATTTATACCAGGTTAAATCTACCAATTATCCATCCAACAGTTACAATACTAAAATTTTTGCATTGAAGGTTTGCTTTGTTGAACAACCAGTCTGACAACAACCAAAGTTTACATCTTATAATGGTCTTTAACAATACATCTGTTAATTAGCATTTTTCATTGTTTATTTAGTAACACGGAAGATCTAGATAGTATCAGAAGTGACTCTCAATGACCTGATTCAAAGTGTACCCAGCCTATGTAACGGTGCACTCAGCAGGAAAAACATCACTATTGTTATGATAATTCTAAATTGACCTCTACTTGTCAAGGCAGACTTTGATAGAACTGGAGGAGTTTGGGGTCTCAATGGTTTTCAACAGACAATGATCCAATTTCGCCCCCTCTGTTGCTTCTCCCTGGTATAGACAGCTGCAGCCAATCAGAAGTCTCTATTCATTGTATACAAACAAAACATTGTGAGCCCTGCAGCCTTTAAATCGTCCTGCAGGACCCCATGGACATGTGTAGACCATCAGCAGCATCTCCTGTCAGACGCGTTTTTCCATCCAAACTTCTTCAAAATTACTTGCAAAATGAACATCAGATGCAGAGAGTCTGTTTGCAGGAAACTCTTCGGTCCAGTGGACCACGACCAGCTGCGTCAGGACTTACAACTGAAACTGAAGGAGATCATGTCGCAGGACAGCCAGCGCTGGAACTTCAACTTCCAATCTGAGACACCGCAGCTTGGCAGATTTCAGTGGGAGGAAATACCCACAGATCGTGCTCCATCTTTCTATCAGGAGTCCCCACAGCCAGTGGTTGAAGTTAATTCTCCAAGAACTGAGGATGATGGTAGTGAGAGCAATAATGATGAACACCTTGGCACAAACCAAGAGAACTATTTAAGTGTGTCCAACACACTCAAGCGTCCTGCTGAAAAAACGCCTACAAGAAGGAAGCGGTCACTCTCCAAACCTGTAGCAAAGTCCAATGATGCAAGAATTACAGGTGAAAGTACATATTCATAATGGTGAATATTTCTATAATATTAACTATTATAGCTACATAATAGGAGCTATAAATCAATAAAATGTTCTTTCTTCTGTTTGGCAGATTACTTTGCAAAGAGAAGACGGACAGTAGAAGCTCAGAGCATCATCAGTCTTTTTCACACCAATTTCAACAAGGAAACTCAGTGTCAGACAATAAGATGAACATGCTTTGGAAAATGTTTACATGACTACTTTTGATGGCCAGAACTAAGAATTAAGAGGGAAACCATTATTTTATTTTATTTTTTAGTCGTGTCTATCTGTATTTATTTTATTTATGGGTATGCTAATTTAAATAAAGTTGCATGTGTTTTGTTTTTGTCAGTATTGTTGTTGAATTTCTTGGATCAGCTCAGCTGCTTTTGTGAAATTGATAAATTAATGACTTGTAAATTTGTACAGTCATTGCAGATCTAATAAAAGGGTGTAATTGAAGAAAGCGCAGATGCTTCAGATTCTGTGATTGCATTTCCATCTAGTTTGGCGTACTGAAACATTCCCTGTAGTCTTCAGAGAAAACAATGTTCCACTTCACTAATTTACAAATAAATTCTCCATCAACTCATAAATAACTGTATGAGTCGATGCAGAGTGTTATCTTCAAGTTTTATTACTAATTAACAAGTTTTATCATGATTTTTTGTACACCTATTTTTACAAAAAAAAATATATAAATCACACGAAGATTATGCTGTTCCCTTTTATTTTTGAAATTCAAAATAGTTTTGAGTTTTTATACCAAATTAGAATACAAAGTGCAATATGTGACAATGAATTTAACAAATGCTAAACTTGAGCAATCAATGTGAAACAGGTAAAATAAACTAAAGCATTACTAAAGTAAGATTTGTATTGCATCTTGAAATGATAATTTTTTTTCATTTGCCCTTTAAAGCCAAAAACCTTTGTGAGTTGTTTTTTTTATTTATTTTTTTTATATTAACTTGATAATTAATAGTCCAGCGACCTGTATCTATAAGATAATGTTTAGCTTGCTGAAATGCAAGCATCATAGTTATTCCCCTTGCTCAGTTTTTCAGTTCAATCATTTTTCAGGCTGTCTGCAGGCTTATAAGGCAGTATTTCTGTGTTAGCCACAGATGAATGGGTTCATAAGTGTCGCTCTGAAGTGATGGAAAATGGAAAGGAAGCTGAATGTTTAGAAACCAAAGGAAGAAATTTACTATACAGTAATTGCATTTTCTGGGTCTTATTATGCACAATTTCATAATCACAGTTATAAGGAATGTGCTGCCAGGCTTAAAATTATATCCATTAACATTAACTGTGAGTTTCAAATTAGTCCATTAGAGAGGCTAAATCCCTCATAAGTGTATTTGTGTATTTGCTCCTGTTATGTTTGGGTTATAGTTGTGAAAGAAGTCTGAAGAGGCCATCTGGCCAGAGAGCAGCACAATGGCCACAAAGGAGAGTGTGCCATCTAATTCACCTGCAAATTAGTTCTCACGTCCTTCCACCCCCTCTCGGGACCTTCTTTTTCTCTTTTCTTTTTAGTTTGTGTCTCTTTTCAAGCTCAAAGAAATGACATGTGCCCAAAGCAGACCCAGCTCAGCCTGATATTTTCTACTTTTGTGAGAAGACTGTGGTCATTTTAACATAGAAGTTCATAAGAAACACATTTTAATCCACACAATGAAAGGTTCAATATGTTTTTATGAATGAGGACAGAAGAAACTTTCTTCTTACCATTTCAAAAATCAGTCAAAATTCCCTTAGGTAATGCATTTCCCCAGAAAGTACCATAATTAATTGCTTAAAGATGCACACAACAAGCCTCGTGCATCATCAGTGAAAAAAATTAGATGTAGGAACAATGGCAATTGTTTTTATTAACAGAAATTAAATGCATCATCTTCATATACCCCCAAAACCTGAAAACCTGGTCATTTTGCCCCATTACTATTTTAGTGGCTTTGGTTACTTTAAACAGAGTTTTGTACCAGCAGTGCATCAAGTGGCACCTATCTTGATGTTTTCCCCTTTGACAACCAGCAGTTAAATGCAATGTCATGTACATATCACATACAGATACTCTGCTGCAAGGACATATGGTTGTGCAGCTCAGGTAAATACTGTCTACCAGAAGGAGGTCACTCATAGTTATTTTGGTGTCATATTCACTTATATGTCAGAGGAGTCAACTGAACCAAAGAGAGAGTAAGAACTACATTCAGTGGGAAAAGAAAAACTATATAATCTTCAGAAAACGACCTACAACTAAATCATAAGTGTCCATTTTTTTATTATGTTTTCCTAAAATTTCTCAGGAGAAATTTTACCATGTTGTACCATTTTTGTACCCAATGGTACAAAAATAGGTTTATGTATATAAAGTGGGAGTAAGTTGATATTAAAATTTTAACACATGGGTATGAAATGGGGGGAGCATCCAGCAAAGGTGCAAACTAATTTGTAACCTTATCAGAAATTTGAAATTTTGAAATGAAATGAAATATTAATATTGTTGAGAAAATATCTATTTTTTAGAAACATGTACATTTTTGGTCTTGTTCATTTGTTTGTCTATGTCTGCCCTATATAATTAAACCCTCAGTCACAGCAGATGACTGTTCACAATGAGCCAGGCTCCAGTAGAGGTTTGTTCCTGTTAAAACTGAGTCTTTTCTCACACCATCATCACGTGTATGATTACTATGAAGGATTGTGACAAAGTTAACAACCCCATGAAATCAACCAGCCACTGTTGCGACATGCTTGTTCAGGAAAATGAACTGTTGCAAAGCCAATGACTCGACGTAATTGAGTGTATTTCCTGAAACAAAATATTTTCCTTTACCAATTGTCATGTCAGATTCAACTTCAATACACAGTATTAAAAATATGATTGAACCAATGAGTACTTATTTAAATCAAATGTTTTTTTTCTTAAACCTGAACTTATGATTGGACTAAATTGAACATATTTCTATATTGCCTGTTAAAGTGTCTTGAGATGAAATCTGTTGTGAATCGGTGATATGTAAATAAACCAAAATTTTGTCTTGGTGTTCTGTTTAAGTACATAATGTCAGACTCACCACAATACATACATGCAAATAAAAAAAAAATGGCTGGACATATTGTATCTTAGACTGAATTTAAATTCAATACAAACAAAACAACTAGACATTGTCAAATAACCTCAATTTAAAAATAAATAAACTGTCGAAAGGGAAGCAGCTGTCGTCATTGACTTTCAGCCCATTGTAAAACAAGGTAGGTTTTAGTGTAAATATTCTTTGTATGTTATTTGTCTGGTAATCTCCATCCAAACTGGTCCTGTACATTTGTTTGACTATTTATTACCTAAATAAACATCAGTTAAAGGGGTAAAACAGAACGTTTAACCACGCTGGAATCAAGGTAATAAAATTCTCCTCTCACCAGTTCCTAGTGAGTACAAAGGCCAAAATCCCATAGCACACTTCAGGACGGTGCTGCCTATTGTTGTGGTCACCAGAGGCAGATGGTCACTTAGGCTCTTTCACCACATGGTCAGCTGTGTGAAGGAATGTCTCGGCACCCCATGGATGGCCAGCGGGAGAAAGGTCACCATCTGCTGCCTAAAGGTTACTTATGTAAAAAACAGACTATTAACCGTTTGTATAAGAATCCACCCCCTTGTTGTAGCTTCGAAAGAAATATTGCTGCAAATGCAAGCTTGCATAGTTGCTGAATAACAGCTATTCTTCAAATTGTCTTTCTTTTGAATAAGATAAAATGAAAAGTAACAAAAAAGATGAAAAGCCAAAGAAACATTATGCGATTACTTTCAATTCACCATACACTTTTTTAAATCTTCAATCATTTATTGTTGTAGAGTATTCCTGACAGTTACAATATACGGGAAATGTCAAGTGTCTAATTACCATTAGACATATAAATCACTTCTCTAGTACAAAGGCTAAATAAATGTTTTAAATAGAATCAGAAAAAAAAATAATTATGGTGTCTAAAAAGGCGGCTGGCAGCAGTCATTATACTAGGCTTATTCAACTAAAAACTACAATAGTTACAATTGGTGGAGAGACACAAATTACACCAATGCATTGACCTCAAGATGCACCGTCAGCACTAAAATCTAAAAGTGGCAGGGTTGCCTGAAAAAGCAAAAGGTTGTAAATCTGTAGATTTTTTTTTTCCATTTTTTCTTCTCCACAGAGTTTGATAGAGAACACAGACTGGGACAACCACCGTATGGCGGACTATGCACCCGTGTTAGATAGCCAGGATTCACAGCTTTTGGATTACGGAGAAAATACTAAGGCAGGCACAAGACAACACCTCCAACACATAACATGAGAAGGACCTTCACGTAGACCTACTGAAAATTTCCAGTGGAGATGAAGCGACACCAGCCATTTGAAGAAAAACTTGTATGAGCCCAGGATGTACACTGGATTTATTTATGCTGCAAGTCTACTGACACTAAAAAGATGTTCAGCACCCAGGAGATAATCAGTTTCTGCCCAACTACCAGGCCAATGAATAGGGTGATTGTTGTGCACCGGTACATTTGATATGCATCAGCTACCATTGCCTCACCTTCTGACCTAATACAACCAGCACATCTGCCAACAATTAAACCTTTGGACTACAGCTCCATGGCTAACAATAAAGGTCACACTTCCTGTGCCCTGTTTGCGGACTGCACATTTACATTGACCACACACAGAATCTGAGGTTGCATGATCAACGGTTTGTGTTGTTAACCCAGCAATGGGGAGACTCTGTCCAGACAGACTTTCCCATTGGATTGTGGAATCCATTTCTCTTTCTTACACCAGCAGGGATCTACTGATGCCCCAGGGTGTGAGGGCTCACTCCATCAGGGGCAAAACAACTTCCTGGGCTCTACTTGGGGGGTGCTGACGAGTGATATGTGAACTGTGGCCAGCTGGTCTTTGCTGTACACATTTGTTCAGTTTTATTGTTTGAACGTTAACTCACTCTGTATTTTCCGCTGCATGTGAAGTGCTGCAGTAGCTTGCTATGCTCGGCCCAGGTTTGATGGCTGCTCTGCAGGGCATTTATAAATGTCCAATACTTGAGTTGTACTTGACTGATTTAACTAAAAGGGAAAGTAATGCTAGTAGCACACAACTACTGTTCCCTAAAGGAGACGAACAAGATACAACACATGGCTACTCTGCTCCTCAGTGTGGTTTGGTAAAGAGTGGCTATCAAGTCAGTGACTAGTCAGGTATATGGTGCAGGTGGGGCCTGTCACTCGTCATCACACCATTTGCCAAGGAGATGTGATTAGAGGTGGCTTCAGTCATGACATCCCATCCTCACATGTTGTGCCTTGTTCCTCTCCTACAGTAAACAGAAATTATGTGCATAACATTACGCTTTCACACGCCTTAGATCTCTAGCTGATAATGTGCTGTTCTTTCAAGAGACTCGTACTATAAGAGCATCTGAACAGAAGTCTCACAGAACAGATAAAATACATCAATCCACTTTTTCCAGCAAGACTTACTGTGTTGCAGTTATTTGGAAAAGCATACATTTTAAACACATTTCAACAATATGTGAACCAAACGGTCAATCCATCATTGCATCTCATTGCATCTGTGGGCTATCTTTACTCCACTCATGTAACAAAGTTGAGTATCTGCAGGCCCAAAACCGATGAGCCAGCATTTTTTAGAAAAACCTTTGAAAGTCATCTGACCTTTCAAACATAAATTTAATAGTAACTGGGGACCATAAAGTACTTTGCCTCAATCCTCACAGCTCAGCAGACAAAATATGGAGTCACTCTTATGGTTCTAAATAATCTTATCACCTTTACTAATTTAGTTGACATTTGGCAACTCCAGAACCCGATATACAGAAAATACTCTTTTTAAGCACAAATCATTTTCTTGTGCTGATTTGTTTTCATTGGATGCCAAGCTTATAGCAAACATTACCAAAAAAAACAAATACCATGACGTTTTGATCTCAGATCACGCCCCAATCTTCATGACACTTGGACCGTCCTCCGCATGGGATTTCTGTGCATCTGTTAGAGCAAAACCTTTCTAAACATGTCTGCTAAAAAAAATTACAGAATATCTTGAAATTAGTGACACTTGAGGGAAGCGCTCAAATTTGTTATAAGAGGCCAAATTATTGCATACGAGTCAGCTTTGGAAAAATCAAATAGGATTAGTTTAGGCAACTCTCAAACATCGCAAAATATTTTCAAACCTAAATATAAGTATAACATGATTTTATCACAAAAGGTCTGCGACCAAGTCTGGCATTTTAGGAGGCAGAATTTCAAACAAACCTCATACACTTTTAGCTTGGCAGCTTAGGGGGTAACAAGCCAGCAGAGCTATGAACGAAAGAGCTTTACAGATCTGATGACATGGGTGATGTGGATTACTGGGCTAAAAAATGTAAACGTACTGAGGCTGGACGAAGCCTCTCGTGAAGCCCTTTACGCGGAAATATCTCTGGCAGAAATACTGAACTCTTTCAGGTCAATGCAAAGTAGAAAAACCCAGAACAAGATCGAATTGGCAGTGAATTTTAATACAAATTTGCAAATCAAATAACTAATTCTGAAGCCAGACAGGGATGAAACAGAGCCTTCATCATACCATCCAATTTCCATGTTCAACATAGATTTTAAGATAATCACTAAAATACTAGCAAAACGGCTAAATATGTAAATAGAACTCACACTGATCAGTTGGAGCTAATCATAGCATTTCTTTATATGCAGACAACATTGCCCTGTTTGGATCAGACCCTGAACACTTACAACCACATTTGCTTGTTAATTCCTTTGGAAAGGTAAGTGTTATAACTGGCTTATGCCAGTTATACCACTAACTGACAGAAGCCTGTATCGACATCTAAATAACTGAACCCACCGTTTCTGCCACCAATGTCAGAAATATGATGTACTGGCAATATGGCTTTAAGAAGGCAGACTGGTTCATCCCCCACTACTAAGAAAAGTCTCCCACAAGACTTCTTTCTGTTCTCCTCTCATCAAAATCAAAATTATTTTAGATATTTATAATGAAATCGCATAAATTACCATCTGAGAATAATGTATGTTTAAAATGTCTCCTAGGTCCCCCTGTAGCAAAACATTTGATCTCAGTGCTGGTCCGTTTCTTAAGTACTTAAGATTAAAAAAAATAAAACAAGCCTGGGAAGGTGAGCTTGATATTGAGATTGAGGATGAAACATGGGATGAAATATTAACGAACATCAAGTCTTGTTCAATTAATGCTGTCTTTGGTTGCCTCAGTACATGAATGAAATTACTCTATAATTAGATTAAGTAAGAAATGTCCTAATCATGTTCACTACATAATAGATGCAAGGCGGGTGAAGGTCCTCATGCACACCTTTTTTGGTTTTGTCCAAAATTGCATAACTTTTGTTGGTTCATCTTCCAGTGGTTTTCATCTATCACTCTGCTCTGTCACTACTTAGCACTTTGAAAAACTTGCATCATATGCAAAGCTCTAACTCTTTGCATGAGGATTGTTAAGAGGTTTATTCTAAAACTCTGGAAGACCTGGCTGACTGAACTCATAAGCATTCTGCATGTGGAAAGACTAAGATACAAGTTATCTTGTGCCATTCTGGAGTTTTCTGGGATACAAAATCCAGTATTAGATCATATGAATGACCAATGATGCTCCCTTTATTCAACCACCTTACACAAGTGTTTTACAGATAAGATGATCAGCTGTACATTTGAGCAGGTTTCACAGATAAGAACTTGGCTCCTGCTTTACATTTACTTATTTTATATTTTTATATTAGTTTTTTTATTAATGTTAAGGTATAATTGAACTTAAAAGCCTTTATAAAGAAAGTGTTTAAAAAATAATGTGCCCCTTCCGCTTCAGTACGTTTTCAATTGTTATTAAGATAAGGACATTTGAGAAAAACAAACAAAAAAAAAAAGCACTGGCCATGACACTCGGACAGTCCTCCGCATGGGAGACTCCAGCAGATGAATGTTCTTCAAAAAGCTGATACCTGAAAAGGAAACATTGTCTTAGCTTGTGAACTTCAAAATTATTCAGAGGAAAAAGGAAATAAAAACAGGTTTGGGAATACCCAGAATGTTAGCTACAACTAAACTCTTGTCATGGCCAAACTTTAGGAGAGAGTAGGTAATGCTACAAAACCTTCCCTCAGTAATCAACAGCTACAGACTCTTTTTAAGGTGCCACCGAGAATTGTAAAAAAAATAAAAATAAAATAAAAAAATAAAATTAAATAGCAAAGGGTGTTCAAGGAGTTTTTCTTTATATATGATTACTATATAGAAAGGAAAAGTAAGGGGAGTGAGCCAAAAGCCCTTCTGAGACAACTGCTCAGGCTGCTATGAAGCCTCTGTTTAACATAAAATCCCTACATGGAGATCGATTAGCCTTCTGGATAGTTTTTTTCATTACTGTGACAGTTTTTATTGTAGTAATATAACAAACCTCAGCATCACATTTAGCAGAAAATAAGGCAAGAGGTAAGTTTGCTTATAAAAGTATCAACATTTAAACAGTTCACCTCAGGCTGTACCTGTTAAGTACTAAGGTGGATTGATAGTATTTTGTGATTTTGTCAAAGTCATTGTTATCAGAGTCCCACCAAGGAGCAAATGCATGGCAGTATCTTGATCCTCACTGTCCCCTGACCTAAGTGACAACCTAAGTCCACCTTAAGTGTGCAATGCATGCAGGATGCCCTCAAATTTCTCACAAAATGTAGATTCCTAAATATAACTGAACAAGTCTTTGCTGACAGCAAAACTGTTTAGTTTTTTTTTTTTTTTCTGCTGCAGAAACAAATAGTAAATAATGATTATACAAACATTTTAAAACTTTTTTGTCATTTGCTTTTATGGTATTTGAAAACTCTAAGATTAAAATAAAAATGATACAGATAATATTCAGTATTAAATATTCAAGATTTCATTTTTTTCACTAGAATTTCAGAAACAAAAACAGCTAGAATAAAGATGTGAAATCTTAATACTTTTAAATAGATCTAAGTTAAACCTTATATTGAAGTTGCCCAACAGATATGATTTGAAAGGCAGTGGTTTCTTACACTCCCTTCATACATTTTCATCCTTACACATGCCACATGTCCTGGTAAGAGTTTTACCAAAATGTCATCATGTCAGTATTTCAGCAAACAGCTGTAGCTACATATGCTCATCACAGGCAGGAGAATATGTCCAGTGCGTCTTTGCCCGTCATAAACAGATGAGCAAACGTTGTGAAGCGCATTCAGGATGTCTGGTTTCAAGTTTCAGCAGCTCTCATCCTGACTGGCAGTGGAGCTGCGTGGAGGGTTGGGGCACAGCACGGTGTTGGTGTTGTTGGAGGAGAAGGATGAAGGGGAAGAAGACAGCTGGTCATTCATCGGCAGGCTGTCCTGGCTGTGGAGGACATTACAGGTTCGTCTGAGCCGAGGTCTCAGCCGGCCTCTGACTTCACCCCCACCGACATCCCTCTGGTCCAGCAGGAAGGTGAGGGACTCTGCGATGTGGTTCAGCGTTTGATCCATGTGCGTTATCTGTGAGATTTTCAAAACATTGTTGATAAAATGAAACATTTTGAACTAGATGGGTTGATTTTGTTTATAACAGAAGATTACATTCAAGCAACATGGGAATAAATGCCACATAATTTTATTGCCAGAATGATTAGCCAGTATGCAACATCAACAGTTTATGTTTCAGAGTTAAATTAATTTAGATAAATGTGTGTAACTTATCAAAAGGCTTCTTAAGAAGTCAAATGTTAAGGAACTAACGCTATTTTTGATATATATTCAACAGCAATATCCAAGTATCAATAAAGCTTAAAATTATGGATTGCACAATATATTCACAATATAAACCATTTTTGTCTACAATGTGTTAGAGAAAATGTTAAATACAGCACATATTAAGACAGAGCAATAAGTCAGGTAACTACAGGAACCATCATAACTTGAGGAATTCTAGAAAATCTGATTTATGAATTATTTGACATGCATTGCTTTATTAAGTGTGTCTGTTAACTCTTGTAAGATGAATTATGGGTAGTGAATTCAATTCATATTTGTAAAATATCTGCAATATTCGAGTTTGTTACTTGAACTAATGAAAAAAAGAGTCAACACACATTTCATATTATTTAGTTATAACAAATGATGAGAGAAAAAAAAAGCAACCTTTTGTCATATCCAAAACCACTTTCAGTTGTTTAACAGTTAATAAGTTAACTGTGTTGTCAAGATTCTCTCAAGAGGACATTCATAAGTTGTTCTTTCATAAAAGTCCACAACTTATGAATACAAAATGAACATTGTCTGATTTAATATAAGACCTTTATCTAAAAAAAAAAAATAAATAAAAATGTGCAAACCACTTGAAGTAAAAGTAGGGTTGTAAATTTCTACCGACATTACAAAGTTCCTACCTTGTCCTCCATCCTGTTGAGCCTTGATCCAATTGAGTTGTTTCCTTTATCTCTGGCGCGGTCTTCAGAGGTTGACATTAGACAATGAAATGTAACAAGAATAAATACATAAAAGAGACCATTAAGTGAAATGTTTTTCTCACAGTTAATATAATCCATTTTCAGGTAGAAGTGCAGTGATTTATTACCTGAACCCGTCTGGAACAAAGTCATTTTCCCCAAAGACTGATCTAGTCTGAGAGAAACAATAGAGAGCTAACGTCAGAAGAATATTTATAGATTCCCTCTGTGTTTCCTCTGTCACCCTCACACTCTTCCGTGTTCCAAGATATTTTCGGGAAGGATTGTTTTTCTTGATACACTTGCAAAAAGATATACATCATAAACACATTTCATTACTCCAGGGAACTCATTAATTTAAGCTCATTTTACTTAAAGAGGATACCTCCTCTGAAGCTCCTTGATCCGCACCATGAGGTTCAGGTGACCCTGAGAGTACTGTTCAATCACATCTCGGACATCATATGGCTTACGAGCTTGCTAAAAAAAAACAAACAAACATTGATTGAATTATTGATTAAATGACACTTAAAACCTTTACTTTACAGGTCTATTCATTTAGTTTCAGGTTTTTTTTTAAAGCACTGTAAAAGTTTTAGTCTTTTTTTTTTGCTGCTGAGACTGGTGTGTATTTACTGCGCTGGGGACATTTACAGCCCACACACTAAAGATTAATTCTGTACACAGAGCATTTTTATTTTATTTTTTTTTTTATCAGTTTTGATTTAATTGGCCAGTGCAGACGGAACCCTGTAAGAGCTCATTTACAGTTTGCTGCTGATGAGGTCTTGTGATCAGAAAAATGCTGGTCATTGCTGTTTGATGTGTGGGCCCTGTAAACTGCTCACATAACTACATCGGTAATAAGGTACAATAAGTATTGTACCTTAAGTAATAAGGTACAATAATGTGATTGTTGTATTGTAGCTATAGCATTGCAAAACTAGGCCGAATATATGGAAGCAGCTTTGTTTAATTCAACTCTGCTTCTGAGAAATGCGGCTTTACAATAAGCCAGATAAAGTTTTGAGTTCTTATATTTCAAACTGATACGATTTACCATCACCTCAACATACAATTTAAACACTTTTTTTTAATGCCAATCAAGTATGAGTATGATGCATTCACAAAGAAGTTTATTTTGTAGACATTGAATTTAAATTCTTCTGATGAGCACCTTGATATTCTTTGGAAATTGAAGATAGAAAAACAGATTCTTAATTAGTCAGCAACTGATGTTTTTCCAGCATTAATTGACCTGAACTCAGTTCATGGCAATGATCCTAACGCCTTTATTCAATCAATTCATCACAAGTGCTGCTCTAAATTAGATGTAGTGGCTCTGGTTAATCAGTCATGTTCATCAAAAACAGAACAGTCCTTGAATAAATGATAATATTTCTAGTTTTAAGAAGAACATGTTAAAGTTAAATTACAAAGTAGTTTTTAACATTTTCACTTTGAAGAACTTATAATACCTCTTTCAATAATATTATATAAACTTTGGAAGTGCTTACAGTGCTTTGCTTCCTAATATTGTCATCCTGCACAGTTGTAAAGTTTGAAGACATCAGCATTATTCTAAAAAACATAAAACCCTCTTCATATTCTCCCAACCTCTGTTTTTAATCTGGTTGGCTCCTGCATTGTGGATTTTATCACCCAGTGCTTGTTTTGGCTTACCTACACTACTTTTAGATCCCTTTTCACATGTGTCAACAAAAAGCCCTTGAAAACATTCTGCTGGTTCAAATCTTTGCTGAACAAACAAGACAAGAACAAACAAAACCACCTTCATCTCTCCTGTTTTTTTTTGTTTTTTACTCTTGTCGTCTGTTCATTTCAGAATTACTTTGAAAATTCTCATTTTATCTTTCAGGATCATGCAAGGACAACACCTTTCTTATATTAATGAATAAAGTCATATACTTTTACTTCAGTTCTTAGGTCCTCAATGCAAAATCTACTTGTAATCTCAAAGATCAGATATTTATGTCACTGATATTGCTCTTTCCAGCCTGGTGCCCTTCCCGTATTCTAATATCTAGAGCCTGGACTCATTTAAAATAGCTGCTGAAAAGACTATTTTTCCTTATGCTGTATTCCATTATGATAAAATAAAGATACCAAAAGTAAAAAAGAAACGTAGTATAGTAAAAAAAAAATATGTTCTTACCTGAAAATTTCTCTTGGCCACAAAATAACGCATTTTCTGTATGACACGAATGGCTTTTCGGTGCGACTCCGTCAATCTGTGACAACAGGTTTGAAAACTGTTTAGCTTCTTAGTTCTGATATCTCAACACACCTTGTGAGTGGATGCAACACACAAAAAGTTCCTGCACAAAACATTAAATTAAAGCCGGATCCTCTGTGCTTTTCCTTTGATTTTTCTTCAGGGAAATAGGCATCACAAAAAAACAAAGAAAAGATTAACATTATGCCACAACTCATCAGGTTAGAGAAAAATATCAAGCATGCTCTTCTTCCCTGTACAGTCTACATCAAAGCTTCTCCCTCATTACCTTGCTTCCTTTTGGTGTTACCAAGGTGATGAACAGTGAGAACAAAGGCAGGTGAAAAATAGTAAAAAGCCCAGAGTGATTGTGAGGCAGTTATCCTGCATTATTAGGTTGTGGGAATTATTGAAAAGCTGTTACTTATCAGTGTTCATTGCTCTGTAAAAGCAGTGAGTTAGGATGTGTGGTGGGAGAGCTGTGCATGTTTTGTTGAGTTGCATTTGCTGTAGAACAAGGTCTTTAAGAGCTTCATTATGGACTTTTAAAAGACTGGATTTTCACATTTGGCTATAATAACATTTGGTCAAATTAACATAGTGAACTGTCAATAATTTAATCTCTGAGCTATTATAGAAACCATTTCCATCATAAAAAGGAATATGGGTTATTGATATAATGAAAGCCCAGGCAGAGAATCCAATTTTCTATTAATTTAGTAGGCAGATATTGAAATGCTTTCAAAGTGCTGTCTGAATAGTAAAGACATCTCTCTCTAATGAATGTTGTGATATGAACTTATTAAGCCAAGATTAAGGACATCGTCATCCTTAAAGAAGTAGTTCAATAGTTCAGGTTGTTCAATAGATCTCAACAACCTTGCAGAGATTATGTTATTGATGGCTATTGATTTATCTTGTGATAAATGTGAAAATGAAAGAACTAATTTCTTTGTATTTATTGCATGTTTGACCACAGACCCTCACAGTCTAATCAACTTCAGTCATTAGGAATTTGTCTTACATGCTCAGGTCTAATGGAGTACTCACATTTAAAAGCGTATATATATAATGATCAATGATAAAAGGAAATAAGCATATATATATATATATATATATATATATATATTTTTTTTTTTTTTAAAAAATTAAATAGCTTCTTTTTTTTTTTGGTAAAATTATCCAAAAGGTATTTAATATGTTTAAAGGAAACTAGGGATATACGATCATGACAAGTGCCTAGCCTTAACTAAACCTAATATTTAATATTATATACAATGCTCCTTGAGAACAAATGGAATTCTAGATATATTCCAAAGTAGAATAAGCATCAAATAGTTCATGTATGTGGAATTCTGATATGTCAGGACATAAAAGGGTGCTTTTACCTTTACGTTTTTGTCTCAATTTTTTTTTTCTTTAGATTTAAAGATCAACTGAGTATCTGGGAAACTGCTCATTTCTCTCAGAGTTCCCTCAGGTGGTCCGGATTATTAACAGATTTTATCACAAATGTCATCAGTTTAGCTTTCAGTTTCAAGCTTCTGGTATTCTAAGGTGAGTGGAGGATCTGCAAATAGTGTGAGATTAAGCAAAAATGAGAGACAGACATATCACTTCTGTACGAGTGGCACATATGTGCCATGTAAATTATTTGAGAGAGCTGTGGTGCTCATGTGGCAACATTTTTTGACTTGTCTAAAATATTTCCACAGCTTATCTAGTGATCAAGCGACGTCTGCTACAGTGTCAAATGCCTACTAGAGATGCTGGAGCCTTAGATTTCTATGACATTGTGTCTTCTTCAGCATTGAAGCAAAAAAGGCAGCTATACAAGAGTTTGACAAAGATGTTACAGTACATCACTAGGGGCAACAGTTATGTATACATCTTCCTTTTGCTTACTTGGATAAAAAAGAAAACAGGGATTTATCTATAGGCTATGCTTCACACAACACAGGCTTTTGATCATGATGCCGTAGTTCATGAGATCAAAACCTGAATCTCTTTCATCATTTTCAAGGAACAATGAAAAAGGGTTAACTAAATTACTGCAGATGGAACATTAAGATTGAATGGAAAAGCGAGGCTTTATAACTACAACAAGAAAGTTGAAACAACGGCAGAGCTATAAATTGCTACTTGACTGAATTAAACATTAATTTACTGAACATTGTCAAAAAGTCACAATTATCTCCCAAGTCCACCATAAAATAAATAAAGTATCAGAAGTCAGAAATTTAGGGGAACTTTGCAGTTTTCTCTGATGGGGTACCAACAAATGTGAACAAATTATGGCTGTGTTTATATATATATATATATATTTTTTTATTTTATTTTATTTTATTTTTTTTTCATATTATACCATTGTAAGAAGATGATATAAAGCTTTGTTTTGAACACTGAAAAATACAGACAAAAATATTCACGTGAAATACTACAACTACTACCAGTAATAGTAATAATTTGATTCCTATGACATTGGAATCTCATATGAATCTAATGACAAATTAGATTCTGAATTATAATTTATTACATTTTTACTTCTTGCACTTTTCTTGACTTCAAGTTATTTTGCTTTGAGTATATGTCGGTGCATTTTTGTTTTGTTTCTAGAAAAAGAAATGTTAAAACTCTCAGTAGCCCAGAGGTCTTTAATTTCAAAATTATGCTGTACTGTGATATTAACTGTAATAAATGTGAATCCTTTTTAGATCAATGCATTGCAAGAATCCTTGAAATTTCTGTAAGAGACATGCAAAGCTTTTCTTCCTCTTATGTACTGTGCTTACACAATATGGACATTTTGGAAATGTATGTTGGAACTAAAAAGAACCCAATAAGGATTTCTTTTTCACTGTGTTCTCTCACCACAATTACTAGAAATAGTAGTTTGCCTCATAATGATTCAATTTAGCATGGGATTTGATGTGGCGTTGCTCTGTGAGAACAGCTGGTTACGTATTTTGGAGCCAGCAGAGCACAGAGTTATCGTGCCAACAACACGGCTGCGTGCAGTTCTCACTCTGCATCATTACACCACCATTTAGAATGTGAATCCCATGGGTCAGAGCTGTCGCTCCATTTGTTTCACTTACGGTGCATCTACATTATACTGCCTTTACTTAACACTCACTTCCTTATATCAGTGGCAGTCTCTAGCTGTGTAAGTGCCTCAGAAAACACAAGGGATTTTCTCTAGCACACAATCATGAGCCCTTTGGGGTTGGCATAATGCAAAGGTTAATTACAAACAGCATAAAAAATAAAATACAAGCAGACCATCTTTTGCTGGCTCATGCTTAAGATTCACTCACACATAAACACTGATTAACACTGTGTGGTTTGATCTAATGCAATAACAATGCAACAGAGTGATGGCGACTCACTGTGATACTGTGCTGGCTGGAGCCAAATCACTTTCTCGCTCAAACTCCAGCTCTAGGTCGTCAGCAAAGCTGCAGTTTCTTGGCAGTGCAATGGGGGACTGGGTATCCATTAGGCTGGGGCCTCTTTTTACTGTAAATTCACAAAAACTAAATTAATTGTTGTTAATGGGGCAACATCTTCTGTACTAGCTTTGCTTAGCTTTGTATTTATACACATTTTTCAGTATTTTTTTTTTATATTTTGTTAAGAGATCTTCATGTGATGTTCTACTTGAAATGACAAAAAATAAGTTTGTATTTGCAAAAAAGGTACACAAAGGCAACAAGAACAAAAATGAAAGACAAATAAAAACATTTACAGCACATTTGTAAAATCCCAAATAATATGGGAAGGGACCTGTTCATTGTGGCAAAGTTATAACTACATGTGACCTTGCGTGTTTAGAGCAGAGTGCTGCTTTGCATTATTCCAGAACTGCCACTGAGAAAGAAGATCTAGTTCAAAAAGCAAAACAAGGCAGTGACAACTCTGACCTGTTTGCCTTACACTCTTGTCACACTAATGCATATCTCCCTTGTGTTTGAATGACATAGGAAGGTTCCCATCTTTAAGAAACAATAAATCACCTGGAGAAAGCCTTTAATTAGCCAGAAAGATCTCAGTGACATACAGCATCTCAAAACAGGAAATCCTGGATAAATTAAAACAATTTCAGTGAAGACAGAAAACAACTTTCCAACTTTGCTTCCCTACAGATATGACATTATAGCACACAATATTATCATCAGCTAATTAAAAAAAAAAAAAAAATCAAATGTTTTTGGTAATGTGGAAAAAATTTTCAGCATCTCTGAAAATTCTCCATAGACAGCAGACATTTAAATAAGCTCCAACTGACACCAACTTTCTGATTAATGCCGCTCGGAATTATTTGACAATGTGACACCCCACATAAACGGTCTCAACTCCATTAAACTTGCATCTTAAAATGATCAAGTATGAAAAAAATAAAAATATAACAACATAATGTAATTTGGCAGCATTTGGCATCTGCTGCATCAGGATGGAGCAATTTATGTAAACTTTGCTACTGACATCCCAATATACATACACTATAAAAAAAACAAGTGCACATGTAGAAAGCATGCTTTACATGCAACAGATCTATAAGATCTGTTCTTCTTGTCTGCTCTTCGGCCTTCTTTTTTTTCTTCTTTTTTTTCTGTATTTAAGCCATTTGAAAATTGACAACCTTTTGGCTGACAAGATTTCAGACAGATTTTCAGCTCCACATCTGCATTCAGCATTTTAAGAAAAAAAAAATGGTCAAAAGGGATTTGAATTACATTTATAACTCGTATCTGGACAAATTGTAAGGGTTGCCAGTTGTACTGAAGAACCCATCCTGCATTTCAATAAGTTTAGAATCCCACCAGTGCATATCAGTGTTGATCAGTCAGTATGTTCTGCTACAATATGTAACACTACAGGGAAGTTTTAGGTGTAACAGACTGTGAAAGCCTGTAATACTACTATTACTACTGATGATAACAATACACTTTAATTACAGTCATCAAGAAAAATCTCAAATAATAAAAATAACATACAAAATGTGTTATGTAGGTATAATACTAATTTATAGGTACCATTCAAAAAAGGGAAACTCCAGCTTATTTAAAAATGTGTATAAATGGAATTTGCAGCGGTAAATAAAAGTTGTGTTTTTGATCTTCTTCTGACTGGTTTCCTCAGTAATTGGATTTTCTGACTGGATCTGCTGGGGGGTACTTTATTGTCCTGGACATTTCCTCAGGGTTCTTCCAGAATGCTTGTGTGTAGGAACTAATCTGGCATGTCAGATGAGGTATTTGATTGAGTTCATGATATCATGTATCCCATCAAGATATCTAGGTTCTGTTAATTAAAATCTGTCCTATTTTATGAATATCTCGCAGTAAGTTGGATGCACTGTTCTACAGCTCCATCTTAATTTTAAAAACCTGATGCTACAGAAAGGGGAAATCATTTTTATTTCCATCTGCTATATACAATGAAATAATGCTGGAAATTGATCTTTTTCACCTCATATCGCTCTCATTTGAAAGACGAAGTCATTGAGAGCTGTTCAAATACAGCTAATGCAATAACAAAATATGATAAACATCAGCTTAAATAATCTGTTGATTTAGATACCAAACTATGAGCACAAAATACAAGTGTGTAATATTTAAAGTAAGTTATTGGAAGAAAAAACAAATTTAACAGTGACTATGCTCAATTGTGTAAAAATCATCATGTTTGTATGATGCCTTCACTCTGCTTGGCCTTTTGCCATGCTGCACCACATCTCTGCAGCAGCCCAGAAGGAAAAAGATACACAGACACAAACACTGACTTTTAAGTGGTTCTTTCTATTTCTCCCCCCCCACCTTTTTCTGCATGTTTCACGGCCACCACAGTTTGGGAGTAGGTGGACGGCATTCAGCTACTTTCAATTTCCCGTTTGCACTCTGAGATGACACCAAATCATGCATACTAGACCTTATGTCAACCTCAGTATTCAGATCAAAAGCTTCTCTGCAAATAGTCATTACAGAAATTTTTTCTGCAAAAAAACCCATTCATTTCATGCAATATTTTTTGTCTTTTCCAGTAATTTAAAGTAGAATGTAAAATTCTAGGAATGTTTGGAGTCAAAGAGTAAACAACAAAGTCATTTTTTAAAGCTTATTTTCCTCCTAAACACTAAGCCTGTCAGTATGTCTTAAGGTTTCCGTACTTATGAGAAACCCCACTGAGAGTAAAGCACGTCTTTCTCTTTGATGAAGCCTAACGTATAACAGTTTTATCACAATAATTGGTCACGTGGGGTTGTCATTTTTGTGGGAAATAGAAACGCAAATTAATTAGTCGAGTATTAATTAATGCAGAGCTCTGACTGTTGCTGAGGAAGGCTGCAAAGAAACACATTGATTATTGCACTAAGAGCAACCACACAAGTTAGAGAAGTGTGACACAACAGGTTCATGATTTTGATGTGTGAAGAATAAAATGCTGTGAAGTGCCTCTGCTTTAGCCAAGTTTGAAAAGGAAAGGGCCTAATTGTGCTGAAAGCTAAAACAAACGTAACTTGACATGCCATTTCCTCTCGACAAGCTGATTTTTATTCTCATTTACAGAGTCAAGAAAACTGCATAATCTGCTTGTCAAGGAGTTGTGTTAGAGTCCTTAACATGCAGAGTTTTTTAATTATCCTCAGAAATAAAGACAAATGGGTCAAGTGAACCCACCAACCCGTGCCACCACAGAGGCGTCATTGATGATGATGAATGTGAAAGGAAATACAAAAAGTTACCTGGGGGTGACGAGCTGAACTGCAGAGATGACAATGATGTCCATGACTGCTGGCGGTCTACGGCACACACAAACAGGAGCATAACTGCAACTGTGTTGCTTAAAAATACAGCATTGGCTACACATTTCTATTTTTCTATTAGTGGTATAAATAAGATAAGGGAAAGCAGTCAAAGCCAAAAGAAGAGGACACATGCAGAACATAGACACTAACAGCAGCTCACCACATCCTCCAAGTGGCTGGCTTCCTGCCAAATGAGATACACAAACATAACAGCAGAAGTGTGAAGAAAGACAAAAGTAAGAGAATGGAACAATCAGAAATACATTTATCAAAAAAAAAAAGAAAAAAAGAAAAAGGAAAAAAAGGTGCCTCAACTCTCTGCATCATCAATTCTCTTTACAGTTATAGAAATAAAAGAAAAATTTATACCACTGATAAAATACATTTTTCATCTCTATTTCCTGAACCAAATTTTACACCAAAATAACTCTAGATGAAAATATTAATGAGGTAAATATAAGCAGAATATATTACTGCAGCCAGCTAATTAAGCATAAAGTTTCACCATTTATAATCTTTTGAATTGAGCACCAGTTTGATATCTTGACAACTGACAGAATGTGAAATTACAGATATCTATGTTGCTATTAAACAAAAAAGCCTATGCAAAATACCCTAAAAGGGTCCTGCTAGCAGAGAGCCATGGGAAGCTCTGTCGTCATCCAGTCAGCATCCATCCTCACACAGCAGTGGTAATTTAGAAAATGTATTAAAGTTAAAAGCAGCATGCCATAGATGTTAGACATAGAGCCTGACCTCTTGCATCAATTTGGCGTCTTATCAAAGACACTGATTCACTGTGAACATTCAGTCAGCATATACATCTGTACAACAGGGAATATTAAATTCTACTGTTTCACAGAGAACTGAGTGCAAAGCAAAAACCATTTGCAGTTTCACGCCGGTGTTGGTGCCGCAGTCAGACATCTAAGCAGCTTTTCATGTTAGCGCCTGGCATAAAAGAAAGAGGTCGCCAGCTAGGCACCACAAAGAGCATCATCCAATTAGGTGTTACATGCTATGGACGTGCTAAAAGTATCCATATTTATCTGCTTTTGAAACAGACAGTCCCCTCTAATATCTTATTTTATTCCTCTGTGAAGAGACCCATCCATTAATTCCCTATATGTGGGTTTGTGAATAATGAAGATGATTTTTCCCTTTTTCCTTTTGGATCTTTTTAAGAGAGAGAAGAACTTCTTCAAAACATGATAAGAATGTCCATCTGTACATCTGCTACAAAATCAAAGAACTGGAAAAAAAATCACTTCAAAAGGTCATTCAAAGTGAACAGTGTTTACCGAACTGTGTCTTGAACTTTGCTTATCTTTTAAAACATATACTGCTTGAGGTACAAAAAACAGCAGCAATAAATAAATCCAGAAATGAATGTCAAAGAGGAATGGGGGAAACATTTCACTTTCAAAACTGCAGCAAATGGAACTGGGTTAGTGTCTAAATGCCAAAAATGATGTTTAAAAAAAAAAAAAAAGAGAGATGATGAAATTCAGATGTAAAAATGTCTCTAGTGAAAATGGGCCACAAAATAAAACATTAGTGTTTGTGTATAAAAAAACATTTCATATGAAGTGCAAGTTATATGTGAAAAAAAAGTATTTATGACTTTTGTAAATCATGAATTACTGAGAACTGTATTTATGTTCATAGAGATATTCAAATTGATATTCAAATTAATTACCTGATTCTCAGAATAATATTGCTAATTTGTGGAACTGTACACCTATGATTTGCTTAAAGTGTTCAACTTCTTATTGATAGGAAAAATAAAACTACATTTAGGTTTTGTGCCAGCATTGAATGGTATTTGAGATTGTTCACAATTCCCTACACAATGACTAAAGCCCCAGTTGCACATGAACAAAATAGCCCTAGAAAATGATGCTGCCACCATCATGCTTCATTGGGGGTTTCTTGGTGTAAATTGTGTTCAAACATTTTATTTAAAAATATGGTCAAAAAGTCCAACCTTGGTGTTATCAGATCGTAACATATTTTCCCACATCTTGGTTTTATTTTTACATCACAAAACACGCTATTTTAGTAGACACGTGTGTATATTGCAATGAAAATAAATACAAATGGATTAATATTATTTGTCAAAACATTAGGTTTCCAGTAATAAATTGCCTGAAGTAAATATTCAATATTCTAAACTTGAATAGGGGTCCAACATTTTTTTTTAAATGCTGTGGTGTAACCTTTATGTTTTCTATGTTCTGTTTTAGTACCTGTGCCGACAGTGCTGTAAACATCTGAACTTAGCTCCCTTCCGCTGTCAAACACAGAGTCACAGGTGATGCTGGGGACGGTGGGAGAAGCTGGACCATTGTCCTTGTCAGTACTCTTCAGCTTCCTCCTCATCTTCACCTGCACAAGTAAACAAATGTGTTTCTCTGACATTTAAATGACATAACCCCAAAACAAAGTTGACCTTGTGTCAAAAAATAAGCTATTTTGTCATTTTGCTTATGTACTGGTGACATTTTTGACCCCTGGAACAAAAACACTCACAGTAGTAACAACATTTGAAATATATAAAACATTAAAACCGTTGACAGATATAGTGAGCCTGGTATATCTTGTTGCAGTGGAAAGGACGCTTAGACCAACACTTATTTTTTTCACTTAAACATTTTTGAAGATAAGTCATACCTCTGACTTTTACAGTACTCGCCTAAAGCAGTTGTAACCCCCTACCTGTCCCTCTCAGCAGGACATCAATGAGACATGTGAAGCTGCTTAATAGCTTAGTCTGATGGGATCTAATGACAGAAGCTGTAAGTAACACATCCACTGAGTACCCACCCAGGCGCCCCCAGGCAAAAAAGATCTATAGGACAAAACACTTTGTGACCCATCCAGATCTTCTTTTGACACGTCATTGCTCGTCAGAGAAATTTTGGTCATAAAAGGACGAAAAAGCAGGAAAAAATCATCAGCATTTGGCTGATCAGTAAGCGAATATATAGTTGTGAATGTCAAATTATTTTGTAAGAAAAAAGCAAAGTATCAAGGAATACAAAGACAAGTTGAATGCTATTGAGTGAATTGGTATCAATAGTTTTCTTCACCTAAATAAAAAAATATATATTTTGTATCTACTCGGTATATCTCTATGTGACAATAAGACCTGCTTGATGAGCTTAAATAAGTAATTAAGACATAAAAGCAAAACCAGAACAATCCTATATAGAAACATGTTTTCTCTGTCTTTTTGAAACCTATACAAACATTGCTCCCTTACATGCACTTACCTCAAGAAAAATAATTAAATGTCACAAGTCATCAGCATAATCCAGTATGACTTTTTTTTTTTAAATCCAAGCCACAAGAAATGGAATGTATGACACAGTTTGAAGAGTATCAAGGGATTTGAATTACTCAGTATTTTTATTCAACCCCCTGAAGTCTATGTAATGTAGTTGGTGATGGTGCTCCACTTGCTGTGCTATTTCTTTATCTTATTTCACAGCACAGAAAAATATTCATGAAGTAAAATAAAAACATTCAGCAAAAAAAAAAAAGAAGAGATACACCTTCACACTTGAACTGGTCTTAATTCACAATCCACAGCATTCCAGGGTTATTCCCTTCAAACTGCATTATTTAACTTTGTGTATCTGAAATTATGGTAGGAAGTGAAGAGGAGTGAAATCCTTAAAATGATTACTAACCGATTTTTTCTGCTTCGGGCTGTAAAGAGAGGATGCAGGAATGTCGGATTTCTTTCTCAAAAACAGCTTGAATGTAGCAGAATCAAAGTTATCCACTGCAAAACATCTCCACGATGTCTGTGGAGACATGGAAATAGAAATGTATTGGAATGATTGATACACTTCATCCTTGACCATATTTTTTTAAAAAAAGAAAGAACAAGATGCAGGAAAGTTTTCTGTCAGTAATAAAAGTTGGGCTCTGAGACTATTCAGTCCCCCAGCTTCTCTGAGGTTTCCTTTGAGGGTTTTTTTTAATACCTGTATGAGACAGGCAGCTGCAGGAATCTGCCTGTTGAAGTGCTTCTGCCTTTGCTTTTGCTGCACCTTCAGGGCAAAGCCAGAACCTAAAATTCCCTGTGAACAACAACAGAGTGATTTTTTTTTTCCTTGTTGCTTATTAATTCCATTTTAATCCCACAGATATGAGCATGAATGTGGGCCAAAAACTGAGAAAACATGAAATGTTTATAGGAAAAACATTTCATTTTCCTAGTCATGCAAACACTGATAGAAAAAAGAACACAAACGTGGATTTAAACACTTTTGTAAGTCTTTTTTTTACCTTTTAGAGACTTGACAATGACTAAAATAATTACTGACAAAATCGATTAATTTATGTCATCTCAACTTAATAATTATTTTAAATAAAAAAGAAAAAAAAAACATATCTCTTTTCAGTTTACATTACTTTTGGACAAGCATTTGGTAATTTTTAAAAACAACAACTGAGTATAAGGTAGTTGTCACTGTAAAACAAATAAAATAGTGTTTTTTGCTATTTTTTTTGTAACAACTGACTCTTCATATGAGAGCAACTATTCAGAACATATCATCCACATCAAGGTTTCAAATCCACATCAGATATTTGAAATCTAGATTCTCTTAAACTGGAGCTGTTTCATGCAATGTGTGACAAGCCCCTGAGCCATTTAATGTTCACATAAAGCTTGTAAAACTAAGATGAATATCATTTAAATGCAACTGCCAAACAAAAACTGTAGCAGAATAAACTAAAGGTGAGATCAAAACATGTTAAACAGAGCACAAAGCAGCCCTTCTATAGCTTTTTGCATATTATATTCTTCATGTCTTTAATACATAATCCATGTGTTTTTAAAAACTTTTTACCCAAGCCTTAATTTGTGGATTATTTTGCTCGATTCTTTTTTAAGTGTGGATAGCTTGGAGTGTTCAATAATTATTTCAGTTGCTGTACATGAACAGAAATTGACCTTAAAATTTCTGGTATTTAGAAACATGGCTGTGCTGTATAATTAATTTATTGTCATAAAGGGTCAGCAACCAGTCAGTCACAAATGCCTGAGCTATTGATTAGTTTCAGCTTATTTAGTGTTCCTGTTCAATATTAGTCTACTTCAATAGACCTTTGTTCATTTTGTACTAAATAAAAAAAAGGAAATGTGTGTTTACATGCAATATCTCAAAAGTGCAGGCTCCAATATCCAACCATAAGTTCCCATAATGAATGTCAATACACTTTTCCCCCAGGTAAATTTCTTCTGATCAGCGTTATAGAGAGCAAACAGAGAAATGTTTGGGAGCAAAGCTAGCTTGATTGACATGCCTGGGAGTCTATAATTTAGTGACTTATGAGTCACAGAGAGACAAAACACCTGTGATCTTCAGTCGCATGTAAATTATTTTGACTCATGGTTTTTATCTTGCCGTCATCTGTCGGTGGAATAGGCAATCCATCTCTGACAGACAGTTACACTGTTGTTAGTTATGTTAGCTGTGTTGTCTGTTGTATTCAATTTTCTTTTCTCCATAATTATGGCTTATGGCTTACAATAATTTAACTACCAAACTCTCACAATGAAGATATCCATAATTTGCATTTTCACAAAACAACAAATCATACTGAGTGCATCCACTTACTGCAGGCAGAGCAAAAAACGATATGGCAAACACAGAAAAGCAGGAAGCAATGGTCTTCCCAATCCAGGTTTGAGGCACTTTGTCTCCGTAGCCAATTGTAGTTACAGTCACCTTTAAAACAGAAAAATAGAAGAAAAAAATGTTTATCCATACAAGAGATTTTTTGTTTTAAAACCACTAATACAATCATGCAAGTAAAATTTATTGCGGTTCTTATGTGGTTGTTCTTCACAGGTGTTCAGTCATCTGACAAAGAGGTTCAGTTTTTGTTTTCCTCTTGCCCCTTATACATATTTCTGATTTAGTTAATATCTCTATAGTCTATAGTTGGTCATAATGCTTTAATTTATTTCTGTAATAACTGTTCTTCACTCACTATCTTGCGTTTGTATTATGTTGTAGTCTACATCCGTGCATATGTTTTTATTTAAAACCAACTTCTAAAGCTTTAGATGAATATGAATGTTTTTTTTTTTTTTTTTTTTTAGTACATTTCTGGTAAATTACTTCCTTGTTTCTCTTCACTCACCATTGTTTGTCCCTTTTAGATGCTGCAGCTGGAGCAAATGTGTGGGAGGGGCCGGCCCAGTATTTCCTGCTTAAATGGGTGGCTGATGTCACTGATCGCATCAATGGGTTCTACCAAATGGAAGGTTTTTTGTATTATATTGTTTGTTTTTCTTTAAAGTCAGCTTTTGAGTTGCCTGGTATTAAATGTTTTATTTTGCAGACTATTCAGCTATATAGATGAGTTTGTAAATTATATTAATAATCTTAATCCTGTTTCTTTGTTTAGAATGTGTTATTTGGTTTGACCTGTTCTATTATGGTATAGTCCAGGGGTGGGCAATCCTGGTCCTCGAGGGCCGGTGTCCTGCCACTCTTAGATGTCTCCCTGGTCCAACACACTTGAATCCAGTAACTGAATCACCTCCTAAGATTTCAGATGCTTGAGATAGATTTCAGAGCCTAAAACATGCTAAACAATAAAAATGACAAGAAGATCCTGGAACCACCACCAGATGCTGTTTTCTGTTCACCTGTTTTGACCCTTTGACTACACTACCTCACACTAGGACATTAGGTTTCCTAAGTGAAGATTAAAAGAACAGCTTATGTTAGTTGCCAGTTGTCACATCACCATGGTTGACCTACAGTGCACCGGACATGGATTCCCTTGACATTTTTCACATTCTGTTACACTATGACCAAAAACTTCAGTCTATTATCTTTTTATTGTATATGATAAACTAACTTGCACAAAGAAGTGCATAGTTGTGCATTTTAGTCCACTCTTCATCGCAAAACAACTCAAGCTGACTTGAATGGCAGAAGGGCTGGATACCATCTGTGAGAATTAGCAGTGCACATCGATTTACAAGTCTTGCAACATGTTCTCAGTTAGATGCAGACTTGGTTTTCTTATTCAAATGCATAAATATAGGTTGATCTGAACCATTTCATTCTGGCTCTGGCTTCATGTCCAGGGCCATTGTCCTGCTTATATGAGAACATCTGTCCCAGTTTCAGGTGTTCCACAGCCTCTAATACCTGGTAGCTCTGTCATCCTCTACTCAGCTCTGAGAGATTTGTCCAGTACTTTGCTGACCTGACCATGTCCCACAATGTTAATATTATGTTTAGGGTGACCTGTAAACTTAGTTTACTCCACATATATGATTTGAAAATAAGCCAAAAACGTTACATTTTTCTGCCACCTGACCAGACTATGTGCTTGCTGTATCTCTTATATGGCTTTTAATGAACATTTTGTGGCTCTGTTTTAATAATGGATTTGTTATTGGTTGGGTCAACATTCATAAGATGTTTTAAATGTTGATCAAAAGGTTTTGGTCATCACATCACTTTTTTTTTAAATACTGAAGGGTCAAGACACTGAATGAATGCTCTTCAAATATGCTGTACCTTTTCTCTCTCAATAATCACATTGCTGGCTAGATCAGAAGCACACGTCTAGTTCAAGGTGATAATTATAACACCTGAATATCCTTTCTCCTTAAAATATCTATGTGTTTACTACATCTATGAATTATTTAAATTGATTGTAAGAGGCAATATACCTGTCCTGCCTTCATTACAATGCTGATCTTCTCCTATTCAATAAAATATTTCATTATTTAGGCATACATGGAGCATTTACACATGTCAAAAAGAGATATTTTGTTTTTGACCACTTCCATAACAATGTCTCTGAATTGAACTGGGTTTATTAGTTGTCTGTCAGCAGTTCTTCCATAGCTGACTAAGGCAGTGTGCTGAATAAACTGCCTCTTGATATTTGGGATCTGTAACACAGTAATCTGCTGGGAAATACCCCCACCCATCGGCCAATATGGTAGGTAACGATGCAGACTTTGGTCACAAGCCACTAGAGAGACACTGCAGTCCAGCAGTTTGCATGGGAAATTTCCATGCTGCTTACATCTGGCAACAACCAAATAAAATAATAATGGATAATATTGTAAAATAACTACCAAAAACAAAATCATGGCCGACTTAAACATAACGAGGCCAATGAAGTAATAGCTTTCCAATAATGTAAAATGTTTTTTGAACAAGTAACATACTATCATGTCACTACAGCTGCAAGTTATAGCTGCATAATATAACTTTTATAAAAAATATATATATATATTTTTTAGATATTTGTTGAAATTGTCACTATGTCATGACAGTAATCTATGAGACAGATAATCTGTGAAAAGCAAATGTTTAATTGCATTTTAAAATTCACTTTATTCCATTTAAAAGGGCCAAATTATTACATCATGTGCAGTTATTACATTAAAAGTTTTTCTTATATTAACGGTTACAACACATACCTCTTCATTAAAATCTCCAGGATAAGAAAAAGTTGGTTTCAGTATAGATTTCTCATAATTGTAAAAGCACAACTTACTTGTTACTTGGTCTGCAGCTATTATGGACACACGCCTATATTGTAAGAGGAATAAGGAAGCAAGAGTGGAATATGTAACAACTGTGGTGACCTGATTTCAATGGCCTTCCAACCATTACAAAGTTAATTGTCAATTTTGTAAAGGCCTAAATTAGATGGCTTCATGGCTACAGGTTGCTCTTAGACTCTAAACCATTTTTTTTCTTTCTGACCATGAAGATATAAATATAAAATATAAAATATTGCATTGATGGTCAAAAGGCAAAAAACAGAAATAGTTTATAGGCCTTAGGCCAAAACTGTCAAGGTCTAGCATGGGTTCTGCATTATTAACACTCATTTTATGTTGTATGGGTTTGCTATTTGTGTAGGTTACAGTTACTTCCTGAAGAACTACAGCATAACTTATTTTTGAGGAAAATACTCTAGACAACTCTTGGTCTTTGTAATAAATTACCAGTCTTCCTGACCACAAAATTGAACTTTTACCTCGTTGGTTCTCTCTCACATGTTTCTGCTGTAGAAGAACCGAAAACAAAATCACTGTGTGTAAAAACGGATAAAAAAAAAAAAATCCATCAACCGAAACTTGTATTTATGTAAGAAAGGTTATCGACTCAATTGAACATGTGTGTGCTTTTAAAAGAGTCCCTTAAGTTTTTAGAAAGCTGAAGTTCATCCCATGTTCTCTTCACTATTTGTGTTAGTGCCTGCATTAGCAGCCCACTGGATCTACCCACGAGTTTACACACTCCTACTTCAACAACAAAGCCACAGAGAAAACACAGACTGTGTTTGACCTTTCACAGTTGAAGAAATACAGCCTCAAGTGTTCCTTAAAAAGAACAATATTTTAAAAATATGATCGTAATCAAAGATCAGAGGTAAATCTATTATTCAACAATATAAGTGAAGCCATTCCCAGCTACAAGGTAGGTAAATCCAACAGATAAAGGTTCTGGTTTTAGTCACAGTTACATGTTTCAGTTCATCAAAAAAAAACTTTCATATGAGCTACAGCATACATATCCGGTTTTCAAATAATTTCACTCACCAAGGGAAAAGAGCAATCCAAAAACGTCCCTGTTTCTATGTGAAAAAGGAAACGCCCTCTTCTAAATCATGAATTGACTATAATTAATATGAATATAAACAATTATTAATGATATATTAACTTTGTTAGCCACGCAGCCACACATTTGGAGTTAATAAATCACAGATGTAGAATCTTTAAAATAATAAGGAGATAATAATAAATACCTCATCCTGCTTAGATCAAAAGGAATTCAAGAACAGATGAGAAATATTGTCCTTGACCTCTAACAGTCTGTAAAAGTTACAAAGTTATTTGTAACTTAGTGAATTATAGCAGGAGTTATAACCCACAAATAGAGAAAACGTGAAGTATTGGTGAACATTCCCAGGAGTGGTCAGTTAACTAAAGTCAATCTATGACTGAGCCAACAGGTTTCTTTTGACTGGGAGTAATATTAAAGCTTCAAAGTCCTGATTTTACTCTGACTGACAATCAATGGAGGCAGCTAAATATTAGGGTAATGGCAAGTAGGCCAACTGGCCAGAAAAGCCTTGAAGCTCATTACCAAACAAATTTCATCAATTAAAACATGAAAACATCTGACTGATAATTATAGGAAGGGTTCAATTAGGGATGTAACTTTCAGAGTCATGTCATCTTAACAACAAATAATGAATATGTATGTTGTCAAAGCATGGTTTGAAACACTCACAGTGACAGTTAACCTGTTGAAAACTTTCTTTAAGCTTATTCATTTCATATGCTTTAAAATTACGCCATCTGTTCAACACAGACAAAAAAATTATTTTCCTTATGAAATTAGACATTCAACACTCTTCAATCTGCCGTTAGCGACTAGATAAATCCCAAACTAGTGAGAAAGAGGCAGTAAATGAAATTCATTGAGCAATAAAAAGCAAATTTTAATGGGGAATCGCCAAAAAAATAAAAAAAAAATAAAAAAATGCCTCTCTGCAGCGAAGTGACATAATCTGTTCGGTACATCTTTAGCAACTTGGCATTTTATTTGCTTGCTCTGCAATGTGAATCGCACAAGTAACCAGCTTGTTTATGCAAAAGCAAAATGTTATCCACACCGCAATAAATCATAATTTGGACAGTGGATGCTGTGAAGACGCAGCTTCAATATTTCCTCAAGTGGTTAATGTGTGTCTTTTTAAATGAGATAATAATGCAGATTAATTTTACATTATGAAAGGAGTTATTAGTAAGGAACTGCATTATTTTGATGCTGCTTATTTTTATTTAAATCAACCCACTTAGCTATGGGTCATATAGAGAAATGCCTCGATAAAGATTAGCAGCTTCTATGTTTAAACTGTTGTAATTGTTAAAAGGTGTGTTACAAATCAGTGCAGTCCTAATTGCAGCATGTTTTATTTTTATTTGATCAAACATTGTATAAATTGAAACAAGTTTAAAATGTAGCTCTGTGTGTTCCATTATCTTTTTACACTGAGTGAATATGCACCAAAGATGAGGCTCTGGCTCAGTTGAGTCACAAGACTATTGTAATGATGAGATGGTGTTTGCAAATTGAAGACTCTGTGATTAAGCAGATGGTAATCTCCTAAGAACAACACCCTGCTGCCGGGTTTAGAACTGCCAGACAAGAAGTGTAACATGGGAGCACAAAAACTCCAACAGATGAGCAGTCACTTAAATAACATTACAAATGTTAAAAATACACTTTGAAAAACAGTGTATTTCTTGTAAAAAGTGACTGGTAAAGGTCTGGTTACTGAAACGTTGTCTTGATCATTTTAAATAGTAATTTGAAAAGCTGCATTTCATATTTGTGTACTCGTAACTGACGTGATCATGAAAACTGCCATGATCATTCAAAAAGATTTATCTTACGACAAAAGTGAAAGAGAAACCTTACATCTCACATTGTAGTTGGAAACTTTAGTCCACTCTGCTGAAGTTATTTTTTTTTATGCACATTTCTCTTTTCATTCCCTAATAGGATTTTTTAATACTACATTGTCTGACTTGGGTGTAAATTTGCTGAGAAATCCACTTCAATTTCTTTTATTATTATTATTTGTTTTTATCTCCAAAATAATGAAATTCAAATTAGTCAGAAATAACCTGACAACATTTCCTAGATTTATGGACAACAGTAATTCCTTGCTACCTTAGTTGATGATCAAATAATCACATGCATTAACTCAGCTACTTTTCTTCGTATGTACCACAAGGGAGTGATTCAATTTTTGCCATAATTATAGACATATACAAACAGTCATAACCAGTAGAGGTAGTCTTACCACTCCCCACCACAACGCATCTGCATAGTTTCCAAACCCAGTGGAACCTGTGCTATCAGCTGCATCCTTTTCTGCCAGGTAGACAAAGTACGAAGAGAAGATCAGGCTCAGAAACCCAATGTACAGAGTAGTGATCAGCTCCTGAAATACACATGAAGCAAAACAATAGTTATTTCAATCTTAAACCAAATATCTTTTTAAGGTAAACTACTCTCTGATAGTTATCACTTCCCATAGGTGTCAGTTTTATTAAGGTTATTTGCTCATGGTCTCTCATATATAAGTGTTATCCAAATGGCATATGGATTTGAATATTCATGTAAACATGGTATGTGAATAAGATTAAAATATCCCATGTAAGTCATTCATCAGGTAAAAAACTGCCCTTTCAAAAGGGCATTTTATTCCCTTGCCAACCCTTAAACAGTCTAAAAATCAACTTAGATTTTCAGACTGTCATTCTGTGCTGGTGACAGAATGACATCAGGACAGATGTAATTCTGTTGTTATTGAAAATTGTTCTTCAATATTATCTTGGATCACAGTAAATAGACAAAACTTCTCCCAACAAGTATGTCCATGCTTTTACAAATGAAGCAAAAGATAAAGCTGTTATGTGCTGGGTTGTTTTGAGGTTTGTTATGTGTTCCTGACTCTTTCTTTCTTTGATTTGATCAGACTGATTTGATCCAGTGCATAACTTGTCCCTAGTTATTCCTTGTTACTCTAGTATAATTATGTTTCTTATACCTAGCTATTCTTTAGTTTTATATTTATTTCCTAGTCCCCTGTGTACTCTCTCTCCCTCTCCTCAGCCTGCCAGCTGCTCACACCTTCAACCTGTTAGCTAATCAGCCCGGGTCTTTTGTTCTAGCAGTCACCCTCACAGTTTTTAAACCCCTCTCTTCCTAACACTCCTTGCTGGTTCCTCCTGTAATACCCTGTTGTTAGCGTTTTTCTTGGATTTTTTTTTTTGTTTTTGTTGTGCTCTGACTTCCTGTGCTCCTTTGTAAGTTTTCATCATTTTCTTTCATAATAGAACAGTCACCATGATCCATGCTCGCAGCTCCTGCTCCATTTTAGAGTTCACCAACAAACACATCATGATAAAAACAATGCTTTCAACACAGCTTTATGAAGATTTTTCCATTTGTTGCTTTATTGTCACAAATAAATTATTATTTGATTTATTAAATTAAATTTATTAAAGGCCCTACACCAAAAGTTATTGCTCTCTAAAACTCAATACTGTGCTATCCTTGGCATCGAAAACTGCCATCAATGAGCTACTGGCAATGAGTCTCTTACATAGCTGTGTAGAAATCATGGCCCACACTCTTCTTTGCAGAGTTGTAGACATTCAGCCACATTGGGAAACTTTAGAGTCTGAATGGTCTGTTTACAGTCCAGACTTAAACTAGGTCACTGTAAAACCAAGCACCCAAACATAGTTAGAAATAGCTTTGCAGCTATTGTTTCATTGATGTCAATAACTTTGTTTCTTGTCTGTTTCTGGGTTTTGCTCTACAGCCCTGCAACATGCAAAAAGTGTCAAAGACAAAACATCGCCTCCTTATCTCCACCTGTTTGCATGTGAGTATAAACTACTACTAGAGAATAAGAAATGTAAAGTTAAATGTTTTATAGAATGCAAACGAGGTTCCTCAGAATGTTCTCATTTTATCAATTCATCAGGGAGGAAAACATCAGTGTGCATGTGTTTGTACTGCCATCATTTCCATCTGTGAACTGGATAACTGAGCCCCCTCACACTCCAAAAAAGAAAACGTTCCGCAACTTTAATGTTTGTAGATTTTAGTGTTGAGTCTCTTGGACTAAAATTACTCAGGGCTGATGTCCTGATGTCTTTTCAAGCTGTTGCACTGCAGCTCTAAAAAAACAAACAAAAAAACTGTGGAAGGTGCCACACACGACCAGTATTGCTTGTTAAGTGGATAAGTATTTACTACCACTGCCTGCAACAGCAGAAAATAGGAACCAAATGAAAAGAGGGAATAGTAGAAACACAATGTCTACCCCTGCAGCTTTGTTCATGCCCTCAATTAGTCAGAAACTTTGAGCACTCCTCTCTCCCCATGTGCTGCAATGAATAAAAAGAAAAAAAAAAACAACTTAAACCATATTATTGTAGTCACAATAAACAACTAACTACAATCTGCCCAGGAGGCAAAACTCTCATATATCATTGACGTATAATCACTTACTATCCGATTTAACATCTGTTTAGGAATCATGCTCCCCAGTAGTAATTATTTAGAATGACTTCCTGTTGAGTAAAACTACTCCATCTGGTATAATGTAACATTATAAACCCAGATAAAATTCTGCTTGTCATAAAAACAAACAAACAAACAAAACATGTAAAAACTTAATGGATTAACATATTTCTAACCATTATTCAATGTGTAGTGGCCATTTTCACCTGGCAACCTCTACTGAACACACATTTCCATATGCTAGACACCAAACTAGACAATTACATTTGCAAGCAAAAAAAAAAACAAAAAAACATTATAATGTTATTGTCAGTCTAGAAACTTCTACAGCATAACCAGCCACACACTGCATTGGGTTTTTTGGGGGTTACATGGGGCTTTGGAATATCATATGATTATGTTACTCTTAAAAAGGTAATTTGAAATGAAATGATGAGTACAAGATATATAAAGTTCAATTCTCACAGAGACAACACCTTTTATCAGAACTGAGTTTTATAAGGCCTCTCAGAGAGTCACTCTCGTAATCACACTCCTCTATCAGACGCCATTGGTGTTTGTGTGTGAAGACTGAGCCCTATTATGGGTCCAGCTCATATGTGTGAGAGTAATTTGGCGCTGAAGCCCTCAAATTTCCTTTTCCACAGCCTTGCAAACATGGGTTGGATAGTGAATAGCTTCTGTCTGCGAAGAACATGTTTTGAATTAAATGTCCATGTTTTGTGTGACCATCAGGTTTCAGCTGTTTTCAAAAAAAGGAGGACAGATTTGGTAATTAAACAAGATGAAACCTAAAGGGTGCCATGCCTATGTTTTCAGTCATCCAGAGATGAATGAAAACATCTCTGGATGCATTTTTTGCAGTTACAGCTGCAAGTCTTTTATGGTTTGTCTTTATCAGCATTTCATATGTAAAGGCAACATTTTCTGTCCATTCTTCTTCACAAAATAGTTCAAACTTAGGCACATCAATACTATTTGCAAACAGCAACTTTCAAGATCTGTCACAGACTCTGAGTTAGATTGAGGTTTTGACGTTGACTGGTTAATTCTAACATGCGTTGCTCTGAACCATCCATTGTAACAATGGTGCATGGCTGGGTGTTACAGCTGTCGTCCTGCTGCAGGGTAAGCTTCCATCTTAGGCTCAAGTCTTCTGCAGTTTCTAATAGGTTTTCTTCCTGGACCGTTTTGTATTTAGCTCCATCCATCTTCCCATTAACTTTGGCCAGCTTCCTTGTCCCTGGTGAGTAAAAAGCTTTCCTGTACCATGATGCTTACATTACCATGTTTTACCATAGTGATGTCATGTTCAGAGTACAGTGGATCCTGCTAAGTTATCATGGACCTTGGCTGTTTCTTTGATTAATGTGCTTCTTGCCATGTATGTCACTTAGGTAACAAACATACTTGATGACAATGTCTTGGTAGCCTTGCCACTGAGATATACTATTTACATTTTAATATGATGGATTCAGCAGTGCTCACGATGTGTTCAAAACTTGAAATATTGTTTGATAATGTAATACTGCTTTAAACTTCACTCCATCTTTTTCTGATTTGTCTGGTGTGTTCTTCATCTTTATGAACATGTTTCTTTGCGTTAGCTCAGTTTTTCCCAACCAAAACGCTCATCTGTATAAACACACCTTCTGCACTCTTCCCCCCATTTGCCTTGAACCAGCCACCAGCAAGTCTCAGGAGGAGAAAGGCTGTCATTCTCCAATTGTCACACCAGTCAATTTAAGCATGCTCATTTGTTCCCCGAAAAATGATAAAATGGAAAAGTGGACGTTATGCTGCTAGCACTTAGCAACAACTCATAGGTGGAAGAGAGAACGCTGCCCAACACAAATAATGATCCAGCCGGAACACGGTGTGCTAAATAGTAAAACATAATTTAACGAAGCTTCGAGGCAGATAAATGTTCCTTGAGGAATTTTAATAATCAAGGTACTCAAATCATTCGAGGAAACGTTGCAGCCCTACTATGCATGAATGGAGAATCATGCAAATCCCAAATAAACCCCAGGCTGGCTTTCATAGGCAGATCTTCATCATCATCTTCATAAGTCTTACACAGAGTCACAGAGTCATCCTTGTAACAATTTTTGAAGGATGATTATTTTGAAGGTATAACTTGAATAACATGAGTATAAATAAGATTAATACACGGTGTGCTTCTGCTTTATCTTACATTGGCTTTTTATGCATTTATACTGTTTTAATAAGTAACTTTTAACAACCTATAAAAAGGCACCTGATGTAGCTATTACTCAAGATTAATAGAAAAGTACAACAATGTACTTATTATATCACCATCTGGCACTGTTAATTTTAAAAGGATGGGTGAACATCTTGTGAACATTTTGTTTTATGTTTAGACATTTTTACAGAGCTGTCAACATCACCGATCTCTGTTTGGAAAAGGTCTCTGATATTTTCCCTGCACCCATATTAACTGTCTTCATATCTAAAGTCAGCAGCTGTCGATAATCCTCAGAAGCTATAAGTGATGTAGCCATCATGAAGGCAAGGAAGAACAGCAGGTGGCCCTGAATGAGTAAAACTCCTGACACCCTGCTCATCACTCATCACTTTCATATGGACATTAAAGGCAGCTACCATGGCCACTGGGGATAATCACAGCCACCTCTGTGTCTCGGTTAAATGACACCCTGGAGAAAGACATAATCCTTTCCAGTTAATGTGTCTATAAAATTAAAAAACCCAACCGTGTTCATAACTGAGCTTTTTCTTGTACTTCTCTGCTCTGAATACTATTTTTGACCGTATGATGTATATTCATGTGAAGACCATCCATTTCATTGCATAGTGAGAAAAATAATACATGATGTGGAGAGGCTATTACTCCCCAGATGGAGAGTCCCCAGCTTATTTATAATAGTCTGAAACCCCAGTGACAGGAATGACTGTGGACTTGAAATATACAACACATTTAGAGTTGTGATTTTGTACCTGCCGATGGATGAAGACAACTGAGCCCAGGAGACGCCAGGTTCCTCCCTGCCTGTCAACGTGCAGCATTCGCAGGATCTGCAGGAAGCGAATCCCTCTGGAAAAATGCAACACTTTTTACCTGCTGACAATATATGTTTGCCAATTGCAAGTAGAGATCCCAGTGCAGACAATAGAATGGAAGCAATAATAAATGTTACATAAATTAAGCTTCTAATGAAATGCACCAAATGACTTTAAGGTTGGGGTCATGTGGAGGACAGCTGTCACTCTAACCTGGGGCTCTACATTGCCTTGCAAAGCTTCTCCTACATCATAATCTTGCCCACAGTTTGACAAGTTACAGCCACAAACTTTTCAGTAATTATGTAGGATTTTATGTTGTAGACCAATGTAAAGAAGAGCCAAACTGTAAAGTAAAAGGAAAGTTTTACTTGATATGTTACAAGTAAAAATCTGAAAACCGTGGTGTATTTGTGTCCGGTTAACAGACAGATCAGAGGTAACACCAGAAATAACATTCTGAAGACTTGTTCTGGTTTTAAAATAATACCCCAGACTTCAAAGATCTTACAGAGCTGGGACAAAAAGATATGGCACAATTTCAAACCAAGTTGTTAGTTATAGACTTTAACTGAAAGGCCAGACAAAAAGACCAGCAGTCGAAAAGCCAATAAGAACAGTGGATAAAGATCCATATGTCCATAGTTCAGGTGGAAGAATCTATTGACAGTACAAATATTGGTCATGGATGCCACAAATCGGATTTTAATTTAAGAGTCTCAAGAAGAAAATAGTTTTTGAAAGAAAACCGATAGAACTCCTGTTTGCAGCTTGAAATACCAAATAGAGGAAGCATAGTCAGGATGTAGAAAAGCAAGCACAGGGTACTCTGCTCAGATGAGGCCTTCATGTGACTTTCTGGTTTTAATATACTATATGAAGCAGAAAACTAACAATCCACATTGCCCCTAACACATCATCCCTACAATAAAACATGGTAGTGGCAGCATCACCCAGTGAGTAATCTCTTCTTCAGAATAAACAAAGAAACTGATCAGATTGGAAGGTGGATCAAGCGAAATACAGCAGTGGCAAGTTTTGAAAATGCATGTTTTACTGACACTCATCTGGAATGGGTTTGTGAAAATACTTCAACCTATTGGTATGCAAATCCGACTGGGACATGAATGTTAGATTATCTTCAAAGTATTGGGGACCTGCATGGAGTTGCATTCCAGACTGCTCAGATTTCTATTTGCTTGTTCTTTTTCATTCACTTCACAAATATGTTACTTTGTGTTGATCCGTTGCACAAAATTCCTTTGAAATACTTTTGCAAGGCATGCCTGCACATAATAGGACTAAAGTATTTACAAGTATAATTTACAAGATAAACTTATACCTTGTTAATTTATACCAAGGTAGAAGAGAGCTTAGGGTCCTGGATGTCACTCTAAACTGGTACTCTAAAGAGTTTGTATTTCATTTTCTACCTAAACACATAGAATTACTTACCTTACAGCAGAGGTGGCGAAAACCTGGCCTTTCGAACCCACTGACAACACAACTATTGAAGCGACAACCACTATCAGATCTGTGATAATGAAGCACATGAATCTCCGTAGTTAGGGACATGAACATATTGAAGTTGTTCATCAATAAGACAATAGGGGTTTATCTTAGGATAAAAACAGATTAGGAAAAGAAAACATTTGGTTTTTTTTAAAAATTCAAAGTAATTATTTTAATCAGGTAAAATGCGAAGGTGTGAGTAATAATAATATTCACACTGGCACATTTAAGAATAAGCACCTGGAGGCACAAATCTCAACAATAGAATCTAAACGCAAGAAAATATTGCTGTGACAGTTTTAATTTCATGCCGAATTTGTCTCAACTATCTCATTTTAGGAAGAGGCTCGGGCTACATTGCCAGTTATTGTTTAAAAATTGCAAGAGTGGGTGAGGAGTGACATGTCTGCTTGTGTGCATGGGTAGAGATATACAAGTGTATGGGGATTGTGTTTTCACCTATAATAGATATTGGCTTCCTGGCAAAGCGCAGTCGGCCCCAGATGCCAACATATTTACTGCGGCAGCCTGCGGACCAAACGCGGACGAAATATTCCACACCGAAGAACACCACAAGGACGATCTCCTGTTAGACAAATGAGGCAGAGGGACAGAAGGATAGAAAAACAAACATCAGATGTTGTTGCAGGTTACTTGGTGCAACAGCACCTGAACAGCTGTTCAGGTTTGTGCCTCCTTCGCTTTAAAACAAATATGGTTAAATTATAAATGTGAGCACTCTGCAAAGCTTTTCACACTGTCTTAATCTTGTCAACACAATTAATTAAGGATTATTGATTCTCCCTCAGAAGAGACGCCATTTGTTAGTGTTCCATTCGTGTCACCTCATTGATGAGTTCTCTGACTCGGCTGCAGTGCACTTGTGCCTGATTAATATGTGACTAAGACATGTTTGTTCAAAGAATTTGTCTGTATTGTGTTGTTTTTAAAGAAGGGTTCTTCAGATTGTTTTTCATCTGATTTTTCTATCAGGATCCCTCTTGGAGAAAATTATTATCGTTGAAGGTTGTGATTTCCCGATGTAAACAGAGGCATAGATTTTATAAAAGATTGATGGAGCAACAGAATATGACCTAATTATTGAGTGTCCCTCAGCAGATAAGCAATTTGTTTATGTTTAACTGGCACCAAATTATGGAATTGTCCTATAATTCATCTGCTGTCTATATGTAGCTAATTCTGATTTACTGGTGCATGATATCTAGTGGCTGCTTGGTCATTTTTATAGGTGACATCTGTGGTTAGGTATCATGGAAAAAGGCTTAGTACTGCATTTATACAGTACTAAGAGGATAAGAGGAAAAAGAGGATATATATATATATATATATAAATTAGGAAAAAAAATATAATATACACAATCTAGTTCAATTCTGGATCAACTTATAACTGAACTAGATTCGTTTAGTTCTAACAATTAATAACAAGGACTCTAAATGTTAAACTTTATATAATATCTTAACCTTGGCCATAGTTGATCAAGAGCTTTTTATTGCACAGGGGACAAAATAATGTTTGTAGTAATTGGACCTTCAAGGAAAGGAGAATACATTCACATTCTAAAGCAAGATGGCTCTGTGTTGGCAAGGCGGTTTTATTTTTATTTATTTTTTTTACAATCTGTTTTGTGAATTTTAGAAGCTGAATTTGCTCAAAATGAAATACTCTGAATTGAAACTGGCAACATTATGTAAACAACAATGCTTCTGACTGGCAAAAAGAGGAAAAATAAGCTATGTGAACCAAAACTCTTTGACTCCAACTAAAATTCTAATCAATGAAGCAGAAATCTTGCATGTTCTAAAGCTGCCATTTAAGTCCTTTATTTTTTCTCATTTTTTTCTGCACGGCAGGTCACTACTTGCATGGACAGTCTCAATTCTGATTGTTTTAGTAGCTAACAATAAAATCTGAAATAATAAAATGAGAATGTAATACAAAGCTTCAAAAGCTTTTTATTACATTAGAATCTTTGTGATTCAAGTTTTTGTGCATCATTTAACAAAACAGATTCCAAAGTGTTCATTATGAACACTTGGTGATCATTTTATCACTGATACAAAAGTAGTTTGAACACTTTTATACACAGAACAAACATAGCATAATGACCACCTGCCAAGTAGTTTGGAGATCCTGATATTTTTGGGAAACAGACCTCACCAAAGCATGAACTCCACTAGACCCCTAAAGGAGTGCCTTGGTATCCAATACCACGATGTTAGCAGCAGATAACATCATGGTATCTGCTGCTAACATCGTGTAAGTTGTTATATTGGGTTGAGATCTGAGAAATTGTGAGATCACACTCAGACTTCAAACTTAGTTACGTTCCTCGAACCAATTTCTTGATTTTTGCTATACGTTAGAGAGCATTAGTCCGCTCAAAAAAATCCATGACAATTTCTTTCAGTGTGAAGACCCGGACAGGTCTTTAGCTATGCAGAAGCATACATGCAAATATTGTGATGCCCTTGTATGATTAACTTATTCGGTGATTTAAGCTGCAGAAGCTAACGTGTTGGACCAGATCACATGGGCCAGCTTTCTCTCCCCATGTGCCTCAGCAGAGAACTTTGACTTTGTCAGCTACATTTGATACTGTTGAGCTACATTTGATACTGGACACTACAGACTGGGAATATCTCACAAGATTTACAGTTCTCTGGTCTAAGGAACGCTATGATATGTTAGTACCTAGGCCTGACCACACATTACTCTTCTTTTTTCTTCTCTAGGCAAATGATTGACAAAATGTTCTAAACATTCAGGTGGATAATTTATCTGAGAAATTAAGATTGCAGTGGCTTTATGTTGTACAATCTTACTAACTGCATATTTCAAGTCCTTCCCAGATGACTTTATTGGACAGAAGTAACTTTCTAATCGCTGGTCTTCTCTCAAAACTATTGTCCAATAGTCTTCACCTTGCTGATGCACACAACTCCACCTGCTGCCAGTGCTGAGCAAGCTCTGCGTTGGTGGAAACATGATTCATTAGTGCCCTCCTCAGGTGGAAAGTAATTATTCTTTTTGATGGACACTGAAAATCTTAAGCCCTTTCCATAATGCAATTTAACATCTGATGTTGAATGTTTTGATATTTCTGGCAACTGTTTCTTTCAAGGAAATATTCTTTGCAACATTCCTGTCATATATTAGAACAATTTGGTGCAAAACGGCAAGGTTTTGTTTTTTTTGTAAGCATTGCTAAAATAAAAGGATGATTGAAAATGACAAAAATAAAAAGACAAACCCCTGCATATGTTTCCTTTATAGCAATTAGTCTACTAATTAGATTGGAAGGGTTTTTTAGTAATGGAAAAATACAGGCAGTCTGTCTTTTTTTTTTTTTAATCTTGCATAGCATGAACATTCTATACAGTCTAAAAACTGACTAATTCCACCTGTTCATTTTTTTTTTTAATTCATGGTGATTGAATACATTCAACACAATGGACATCAGCTATTTTATTTTCACCCAAGTTTAATGCCACCTTGCAATAAAGAAGGACCACTAGGTGAGTCCAGTGAGTAGAAACTAATGATATTTTGTAAAATGCACTTTCATCCAGCTACGTCTTAATATTTGACAGCCGTAAGGAAAAAGAACTGAGAGAAAGTCAATAGCCGCTTCAATTTCTATTTTTATGATGACACCATGTACGGAGTGAGTGATGGGAGAACACTAAAGGGTTCTGACAAATGATGTTTCCATGTTGAACTTCACATTTTTTCAGCAGTGTTCTTAATAGTGCTTTCTTTATCAGAGTCAATGAATATAAAATAGCACCGTTTGAAAAGAAAATTGGATGAATAATATGTTTAATTGTACTCCTGGAAGCTAATGTTCAGCCAACTGCTTCATTTCCTAATTTAATCACTGGTGGGTTTTACTTTGCGGTTGAAAAATAAGCTGCTTTTCCCCCCAAAAAAATAATAAATAAATAAATAAGAAGCAACACACCAACAGCGAGGGATGAAAAAATATGCAGAAACCATTTTCACTCACTTAAATCTGTAAGATATCAAAGAAAGCCAATGTGTGATCACAAATGGCCAAATTAGTCAAACCAACAGAGACTTTTTAGCTATATCTTCATCTGTACTTTATTAGGTCTTTTTTATAACTTAACACAGAAGGCACAGAAGGAAAATGTTCTGCTAGATGTGTGTGATGAGTTATATAGAGGGATACCTTTGAACTTACAACAGAAGAAAGAAAAAGGCCAAACATTTTCTTTGCTTTCTTTGCAAGTTATAACTTAAAAGTAGCAGCTGTTTTTGAAAAAAAGGTTAGCAACTCAAAAATCTAAAACCCATTTATTAAATTAGTGAGGAGATTTTAGATATAACACAACACATTTTAATCATAATTGAAAGTCAAATTGTATCTTTTAATAATGTAAGTTACTTCAGATTGTTTTGAGGTTTATTTTACCCTTGCTGTGTATTTTACAATAGTGACAATAGAAGCCTATATCATTAACTCTCTGTCTTATTTTATGGCAGTTTTATAGATATATGGGGACGTATGTTGCATAAAGATGTGTCTGCTTTCCAAAATCATAAATTAAGACGTCAATATGAAACTGTCTTCAAGTGTGTTAAACTAATAAATTTAATCTCCACACAAAGAAATAGGCGATCTAAGCTATGCGGGTAACTTTTGTAACGGCTGAATTTCAACTCACATTGTGTTTAAATTGAAATTATGTTACAGCTGTGTGAGAAAAGGCAGCTTGGGGGGACATGTTGCTGAAAAGATTGTGAAGACTGGCCCATTTATATGATTTCAGAGGAAATCTATTTGACAGATATACAACACTGGTGCCCAAGCTACACTAATGCCTTGTGAAGGAAGTTTCATAGATAATCGAGGAAGTTGGAGCAGAAGTCACTGCACATGGTTGCTGCAAGGAGTCTGGTAGATTTTCTGACCTCGTTTTAATCACCATAACATCGGGGATGTGTTGTGTGTTCCTTTGTGTCTTGGGCAATTCATAGTCTGATGCATATTGATTGCTAATGATTTCACTGTGATTATCAAGTTGGAAAAAGTCATGCAATTAAAAAAAATCTCAAAGTCATGTATCATCTTCTTTTCAATTCATTTTCTGATTATTTTTATCTCTTTTTTTATCAATTAAAATACAAATAAAATACATTTAAGTTTGTGTTTGTGATTTGGTAAATGTGGACATGAAATAAAGTTTCAGAATGTGCCAGAAAATTCTACAGAATTCCACTAAAAGACACATATTTGTGAATAAAGATATAACAATTAAAAAGACAAAAACCAATACATCTTTCTAACCTCTAAGTCACATAATGATCACAGGCCCACCTTTTTCTGCTCCTGCTCTTCCTTTTCTCTCATTACAGAAGCCACAAGGAGAACAATAAATCTAGGATTCCTCCCAAAGTCATTTCCCCCACACAGAGTCCAAGTCCCAGGGTTCCTCACAGCAACATCTTTGACCCAAATCAATCATCATTTTACATGCAAACTTTGTTTATACTCCCACTTATGTAATTTCTTAGAAGAAAAGGAAATCAGCAATGGGTAAAAAAAAATATCTTTATTACTAATTAAAATCTGAGGTGAAACATCTTATTCAATTCACTCTGAAACTTGACACATTTATTTAAATGGTCCATATTTTGCATCCTAAAAAGTGAAAAAAATAAAAAATAAAAATCTTTGGCGCAGACTGCCAAGCATCTGACCAAAAGCACATCAGCCAGAGCTGCATCTCAAAGCACAGTGCAGTGTGGTCTGTGTTAACCTTGTGGGAAGGAAGAAAGAAGGAAGACAGAAAGAAAGGCTTATGTCACAGAGGAGGAATGAATGAAAGGGGTGGAGGGTCAGAGAAAATCTCCCAACTAGAAAGCACCAAGCACTAAACAGTCCCCCTGGGTCAGAGAACGAAACAGATGATTGTCTGGGATTTCTAGAGGTTCAGTCGTAAATATTAATTATGCATTATCTGAGTCGAGAAGAACAGGAAGATTAAACATCTCCTGAGGGGGAACCTAAGGTGGAAAATATTTTTGCAAAGGAAATGTATATTTCCTGATAATGCGATAATGACAAAATTAACAATTCTTCATTTTAATTACAGATCCCGCTCACACAATCATGTTGTACTGTTTTCCTCACGAAGCTGATAATATACTTCTAGGATCTGGCACTCTATTATAACAGCTCATGAAGGACTTGTTCTCGTCTCATCCAAATATTCTCAGTCCAAGGTGAACTTGTCACATGCAGCATTCGTCATTTCTACACACAGCAAATCCTCAGCTCTTTTTTATTCCTTAAATGGGTTTTCTTTCATCTGAGTTTGAGGGAGCCACCACCCAACTGTTCCCTGACTGAGAAGATTGGGGTTAAATTGATCCCTTTAAATATTGATTTTAGAGGAGTTGCGTTAGCTCTGCCAAGCCACCAGGACACACTGAAATTGTTTTTAAAAATGCGTTGTGCAGTTCCATGTGAACAGTTCTATTTGAGTCCGATTTTTGAGCCTGTTAAGCACTAATATTACTTTTAAGGAAATGAGATTTGATATTTGTAATTTTTATATTAAACATTTAACCAATTCATTTTAAACTATTACAATTACCCAATCAATTTGCACCAACACAATTTGTAAATTGGTACTTTTCCTTCTACATGAGCTTTAGTTTTTCATTCATGTAGTTCAGCTGACAGACCTTCACACTCAAAGTGTGTATTTTTTGTCGCTGTGTGCCATGGTATTTCAATAAGATGGGATGTTATGAACAGTTCATAATAATACTTCAGCAGCTCATTTATCTACATGGAACACATCATATAGATTAATTGCACACTGATGTTATTTCCATTGATTATGATGATTTTCCACATACAGTTCATGAAAAAACAAAACAATAATAATAATAATAATAATAATAATAATAATAATAATAATAATATTCAAATATTACTTATTAACAACCCAGTGACAAAAGTCTAAAATGAACTTAATCTTAGCTCAACTGAGCAAATAATATCTGCAAAAATTATTAAAGTAATTTCCATCCAAGTAATAGGTAATTATTTTTTGAGGAAGAAGAGTCAGTTTTCTACCTCGGACTGTCATACTCTATATTGGAATTTAGCTTTATTCAATCACAGAGGGAGTGTTCATATTTACAGAGTATTCATCCACATATCTTTTTTATTTACTTGATTAATCCTATCAAGAGTGTAAAGCAGGACAAACTCCAAGCAATGAGAAGACAAACAACCGTCAACACATGCATAATGGCAATTTGAAGCATCAAATAGTGGTCTGACTGTGGCTGGGAGCCGGAAAACCTTGAGTAAATCCCACACACAAAAGATATAAACTCTACACTGAAAGGGAAGTTCTTTCACAGAATGTTAAAATCTCTGTCCTTACAGAGATTTTAACATTCACCTTCAAGCTCTGTTTCAAGAGGGTTATTCTTTGCTCTACAACACAGCATTTAGTTAGAGGTGATGCTAATTATCTAGATGAAATTCACAAAGATCAATGATATTGGTGGATGTGCGGATCGAAAGGAAATCCTACTTTGTTTTTTTTCACTGATTGAATCAAAATTAGCTACTATGTGAACTAACATCACTCCAAAGAAAATAAACTTGCTAAGCCAATATGTTTTTAATATGTTTTTTTTTTTTTTTTTGTCACAGTTTTTCTGAATGCCAATGATTATTGCTTTTTTGGGCATTTTTAGCTTAGGTTTACCAGAGTATCCCATACAAGTTGAGTTTGTCACACTTTGTAATGTTTTCAAAAATAGTTTCATACTCGGATGGAGATTTCACCTGAAGGATTTGTTGCCATGACAAAAGTGATATTTTTTATGTTATGACTGTTGTGTTTTTAATGGTTACGGGTTGTTATTAGTAGCATCTTCATTTTTCCACGAAGAATGTCAGAATATTTCTCTAAACTTACCATCCAGAAGAGAGTTGTGTGAGCCAGAGCTTGGAATTGGTCGATGGTAGAGAGGACACTGAGGATCAGACAGGCCAGTACTATGAGGAACCTGTACAGATCAAAGCAGAAAATGTCTTGATTGAAATGTTGTTTATGTTAGAAGTCACTTTCTATATTCCTGTGAGAGCTGAGTCTATAATTAAGCTGAACCAGACCTTCTACACCAATAAAAAAACACTTCTCAAATCAAAGCTCTATGTTGCTTGCAGTCTGTCAGGCAAACATGAATCTCCTCAATCCCTGCTCATATTTATGTCAACGTTTTAGATTCTGATCAAAAGTGAAAAGGCTTAACTCAACTTTGGTGTTTAGTTCAAGTATCTGACAAAAACTGAGGAAACTGTGCTCTCTGAAGGGAAAACTGAACTTTTAGAAAATGTATGCATATAAATGCAAAGAACATGCAGAATGTGTCATATGTTCCTATACAGAATTTTACAACCCACTTACACTATCTCTAAGTACTAAATTACTCTTTGACCAATATCCCTCTTGAGTTGAAAAGTGCTTCAAATGTGACAACAAAAAGATGTTCAAAACCCTTCAAGCTACTTATAAGAAGAAAAAAAAGAAAAACGCAATTCTTCAAGTAAAGGCTTGAAGCTGCTTTGACACTTCACCACAGAAAGAAGTAGCATCAATATAAATCCAGTTCTGACTCTTAGAGACCACAAATTTAGGGATGAACTGGATTTCATGAGTGTTTTATGAACATGTTTTTGAGATCTGAATAAAAAGAGCAGTTTGTTTTTGAAATCCAAATGTAGTAACTTGCAACCCGAAATAAAAGTCGGAATACAGTCTGCTACCCTGTGTATATCATTTTTCAGAGCTGTTCATAAAAGTCAATATGAGGGATACTTTTCAATTTCAATCGAAGAAGAGGAAGTCGGGCAAGCAGGGTGAACTGCAATATAACTCACGAGCCCATCTCAACTTATTTCCTCGCTCTCATGTGTTTCAACCCACCAAGTAGGACCAAAGTTCCTGTTTTCATTTCATTTGCTTCAGGTTTGTCTAGGTTTGGGCTAAATTTGGATGAAGGTGTTTCAGCGGTTCAGCTATTTACCAAGTAAAATAGAAAATGAACTTTTTATGAAATTTTGCAGAAAGGTTGACATTGAAGGAAGGACAAACTCATTATTCTGCTAGCAAGAGGTGGTGAGAAATGTGAGGATAAAAGCTTGAACGAGTGAATGAAATAGGAGATTGTGAATAAATCCAAAGGCTTGTTTTATACTTGTGATTCATTGACCTACATAGAAAGCAGCATGCAGTTAACATGGAATTAGGAGTAAATGTCATTTGCATAACAGCCGACAAGAAACGATCTGCCAGATGCTTTTCTTCGTCTATTATTGACAAGAGTGTAAAAGAAATTACTGTAATGACATCATCAATTCTTTTTTTTATACCCATCTAATCTTAGTCAAGGTCACTAGGAAGCTGGAGCCTATCCTAGCTTTAGGGTTTCCACACTTCCCCTTAAAATGTTGAATCATCCAATATTTAATGATGTGTGTCCCATATTTGTGAGTTATTATAAACACAGGATCTTCATGGATATCATCTTTACCATATCATCACGTGGTATAGCCACACACACTGACTTTCTTAGATACACCTCATTTAGACTCTCTTTTGCCTTCAAAAGTGCCTGAATCCTTTATGACACAGATTCAACAAAGTGTCAGAAACATTCCACAGAGATTTTAGTACATATTGACTCGATAGC